>NC_059296.1:27396368-27463868 GCF_017591435.1 Portunus trituberculatus | reverse complement strand
CACACACACACACACACACACACACACACACACACACACACACACACACACACACACACATCGCCGACTTCTGACTCCTTTACGCTGTCTTGTTTTCTGTCTTTGCGTACCCGGCGGTGTATTTTTGGCAGAGTAATTTGGCATGATTCCTGCGTTTCCCTCGTTTGTTTTTAGGTTTGCACTGGAATAGAATCGCCGTGCAGAGAAGCGGACAGATTTCCACCTTCGTTACTGTGTGTCTGTCACTAAGGCTCCTCTCCATATGCTTGAGTCTCGTATTGACCTAAGTTGCTGCTTGTGAGAGAGAGAGAGAGAGAGAGAGAGAGAGAGTGTGTGTGGCGTTTCTTGATGAAGTGATGCGTTCTACTTACATGGAGGTGAAGAGAGACTGACTTAATGGCGATACACTGGGCACAGGCCTCTTACGGGTGGAAGCGGCGAGCAGCGAGGGTTAAGCAGGGCGAGTGTGAAGAAACTGAATGCTCCCTTTTCTCTCAGCACCCTCTAACTACACCTCGATCCACATGACACCCACACCTGCCGCTTCCTGCATGGCAATTATTTCCCAGTTCCTGCTTCCGTTCTCACCTCGGACATCAGATAGTAGCCCTGCTTCATGGCGCCTCGGGAGTGGTTTTAGTCAGCCACGGCGGGTGTTCGACAAGCAGACTGGAGAATATAGGCTACCTACCTACAAGAAGGAGTGTTGGAGGCGGCGGGGGACAGCAGGTGTCTCGTGGCGGGGTGGGGGACGGTGTGGGGATTCGGGAGAACATAATCCTCTGCCGAACATGATCTGATGGTCGATATTTCTGAAGTCAATAAACCCATAATGATCCTTCCTTACCTGGTTTATTTACACCCGGCAGTTCTCGTGTGCACTTAAGCGGAGGTCGTATAAATGATGGGTGCCTGGACACTTGTGGCGGGGCAATAATCGGCGGGAGCGTGGCGGGCGCGTCACCACTACTCCTGCCGCCACGCACGTCCGTCGATCAGGTTTATGGTTATGCTGCGCTATTTGACTGTGATTACGACCTTGAGGGCGCGATCCAGTGCTTATTCGATACAGAAAAAGGTAAGCGGAATTAGCTGTTGCTATTGGACGGCCGTGGAAGAAAAGCGCGCACTCAAAACGCGCCAATGTAGACGGAGTGTTATTGCGGATGTTTATTCCATTTCGCGTCTCAAATATTCAAGTAAGGCAACGAGTCGGCGCAGCAAACACGCACTAAGCAAACGGAAGGGGAAGAAGAGGAGAGAGAGGCAGCGGCGGGACGAGGCAAAACTCAGCCTTACCGCCACCCAAGTTCATTTGATTAAAAACATATGCTGCTGCTTGATTAAACCCGCCAACTGTAGGGCGTAAAATCTGCAGCACATTTTACACTGAACTTTAAATTAGTGACTTAGTTGAGCCTCCACAAATTAAGCTGCGGTCAGGGGGAAGTGCCGGGGGTCGGGAACAATAAGGCGAGGTTGGTAACTCCCTCCCTCCCACTCCCTACTCCCACTCCCTCTTCTCCTTCCCTTCACCTATCTCTCTCTCTCTCTCTCTCTCTCTCTCTCTCTCTCTCTCTCTCTCTCTCTCTCTCTCTCTCTCTCTCTCTCTCTCTCTCTCTCTCTCTCTCTCTCTCTCTCTCTCTCTCCTTCAGTTTCCCTTGGGGAGTCTAATCACCCAGGTATTGGAGCACTTAACGGTGCACCTGTCGATGATTAGGCTCGTGCCATTAACTTTAATTAATCGGTATGATTCTGTACTGGAAGCCTGAAGTTGTAATGAAGGGTTTACCGGAGGGCGGCGCTGGGGGCGGGAGGGGGCGAGGGGTGAGGTGTGTGTGTGTGTGTGTGTGTGTGTGGCTTACAGGTTCGTCTCGTCTCGTGTCGGTAAGAGGAAATTTGTCTCGCCTATAAAACTCCCTCGTGAAGTCTGGTACACCATAAAGGCCCGATACCTGTAGTTCATCTGCAGCGTGTGTTTGTGGAGTGCTCTGGTCCTCCCTCCTCCTCCTCCCTCCACCCTCACCCGCCACCACCACTACCATCACCACTACCCCCGCCTACCCGCGCCACCACCAGCAACAACATAGCCCATCAGATTAGGCACACACACATCCATGGCAGTATTCACGACGCGACGTGTTCTCTGCGGCCACTAATAAATCAAACGCGCTCAATAACGATAGTGGCGCCCAGGAGCTGATGAAGGAAGGTACTCTTATTAGCACAAAGTTACTCCATCACCCTCGCCTCCCACGGGATGCTTGGCCCCACAACACTTCCCTGCACGCCCCCTTCATAACATCGTGATCCACCTCCCACCTTTCCATATTAACTTGACCGATTTTGTTTTTCCGCAAGACTAATATTGCAAGTAGTAGTAGTAGTAGTAGTAGTAGTAGTAGTAGTAGTAGTAGTAGTAGTAGTAGTAGTAGTAGAAGTAGTAGTGGTAGTTAGGGATATTCATTCATTTATATTTGCTACGTGATTAATTTTGCTGTAATATTGATATAATGACAATGATATACTGATGATGATGCTGAGAGAGAGAGAGAGAGAGAGAGAGAGAGAGAGACAAACAAAATGGTAAGCAGAAGCAAGGTCATAAAAAAGGTAAAACATCCCTTTGCACGTAGCATCGGATCCTTGCGGTGTGTGTGTGTGTGTGTGTGTGTGTGTGTGGTAGCAGGGTCGTGTTATATCTTGGCCTGGTGTTTATCTGACGCGCAGCTCCGTCCCCGCGCCGCCGTGACAGTCAACAGGTTTACGGCGGCAGCCACCTCCAACGCACCACTCACAATCCACACAAAACGGCCCATTTCCCGCGGCGTTGTGTTTGAATCTCCCACCTCCGGCGTCAGGGGAGGATTGTGAGATGTCGCCTGGGGGGAAATTATAGCGGGCCTCCACCACTCCTTTTTGCGCTTTCTTCTCCCCTCCTCCGTTCGCTTACCCTCTCCGTCTCTTTCCTTTTGTTGATGGTTTTATATATTTTCTTCGCCCCTTTTTTGCCCTCCGTGTCGCTGCAGCCTAAGTTATGTTCCTAGAAAATTACTTCGTGCCCCCTCTCTCCCTCCCTCCGCCTGGTGCTCTTGGCGACCCCCGGGGGAGGCGGGGGACGCAGACCAGCGCCACGTTGACCCCAGAACAGCGACGGTCACCCGCCATCCATTACTGCTGACGGCGGAGATAGTGGGATGGGCGTCTGACCCATCATGCCTCGGCTGTGCCCATTTCAATTGGTCTCTAAGTTACCATTATGGAGCCTCCAGCAGCGGGAACAGCTCTCTCTGAGAACCTGCCAGCCTGCCAGCCTGCAGCCCTATCCTGCGCCTCTACGCCCGTTGAGTCACAGCTGCAGGCGGCGTGTCAGGCTTCACGTGTCGCTGCCGTGCCTCCCCCGCCTCGCCCCGTACACCCTCAGTCCACCGCGCACAATTTTAGTGAATGTATGAAGATGCAAAACATTTACACCAGAGGTCGGACAATAACACATCCTGGCTCGAGGCGCGCCGTTTGCCGGGAAATGCGTTTTTCAAAGGTGTGAACAGTAGCGGTTCTTGAGGCAGCGTTATGTGGCCTCGAAATAATGGGATTTATTTAGTTTCTTCTCTTTTTTTTCAGTTTGAATAGTTGACGATAAGAGAAACGTGAATTCTCTAAGAACTCTTTTACACATTCAAAACGACTTTCCTTGTTCTCTTAACTGAGCCGCGCCACATTATTGACTCCCTCGGCGGGCTTTGTGGAGACGGGAAAAAACTTTTATTTCAGTGAGATTGCATTTGTATTCAGTTCAAAATGGTCGCCCACAACAACGCTCCTCAACAAAGAAATTCACGTGTTTTCTGTGCAGAGTAATGCAGTGAACGCTTCGTGAAGACTGCAAGCAGGTAAGGGCAGGTGTGTGGAGGCAGCCACGTACTATAGGCAAGGGGGCTTCACCATGCCATATCAGGGGCTGAGGGTCGCATGTCAGCCTCATGGAAGACTCAGGGCGGCCAGGGATGCTCCAAGCTGGCCCTGCTCCCCGTGTGGCCCAGCAGGCGGCGGTCAGCCCTAGTGGAGTTAATTCTGGCGGTGATTGGTTTTGGAGCCGTGCGCACGGGCTGCCCTCGGGCGACGCGGTGATGGGAGGATGGAAGCGAAATGTGTGGATGATTTTATTTTTGAGAGCGTGGCTGCCGAGAACAAGGCCTACCCTGCGGCGGCGGCGGAGCGGCGGCAGCTCCATGTGCACCACAGCACCACCACAGCACCCAAAGACTCAGCAGCACGTTGAGCCACAGCACAGTTGGTTTGAAATATTGTAAAGCCGAAATAGGAAATCTCGTGACTTTTGGAGATGTGAAGATTACAGGCGTTACAAGCAACACACAAGAACGCAACAGAGAAGAGAGGGAGTCAAAACCAGCTGGGTGACTGTTGGCCCCCACCAGGCTGACCCGCCACGTGAGGCACCACCGAGGCAGAGAGACAGTGACTGCCACCACGCGTGAGGCAGAATGTGGTCAAATTCTTTCTAGTGAATCATGAAAAATATACTTTCTCTCTCTCTCTCTCTCTCTCTCTCTCTCTCTCTCTCTCTCTCTCTCTCTCTCTCTCTCTCTCTCTCTCTCTCTCTCTTTACACACACACACACACACACACACACACACACACACACACACACACACACACGGTAGCTCAGTGGTTAGAGCGCTGGCTTCACAAGCCAGAGGACCGGGCTTCGATTCCCCGGCCGGGTAGAGATATTTGGGTGTGTCTCCTTTCACGTGTAGCCCCTGTTCACCTAGCAGTGAGTAGGTACGGGATGTAAATCGAGGAGTTGTGACCTTGTTGTCCCGGTGTGTGGTGTGTGCCTGGTCTCAGACCTATCCGAAGATCGGAAATAATGAGCTCTGAGCTCGTTCCGTAGGGTAACGTCTGGCTGTCTCGTCAGAGACTGCAGCAGATCAAACAGTGAAACACACACACACACACACACACACACACACACACACACACACACACACACACACACACACACACACACACACACACACACATTCCACCCATTAATAGTTTATTTAAATTTCAAAGAGAATTTAGAGGATATGCGGTATTAGAGGAATTAAAATTGGAATAATTAATATCACAAACATTATCGATATAATTATTGTCATTTAAACCACCGTATTTTCTTGTTATGCAAAATTTATTATTAATCATTAAATTTACCGCTGTCGTGCGTCACCCGCCGCCTCGATGTATGAGTACTCTCTCTCTCTCTCTCTCTCTCTCTCTCTCTCTCTCTCTCTCTCTCTCTCTCTCTCTCTCTCTCTCTCTGTCTGTCTGTCTGTCTGTCTGTCTGTCTGTCTGTCTGTCTGTCTGTCTGTCTGTCTGTCTCTCTCTCTCTCTCTCTCTCTCTCTCTCTCTCTCTCTCTCTCTCTCTCTCTCTCTCTCTCTCTCTCTCTCTCTCTCTCTCTCTCTCTCTCTCTCTCTCTCTCTCTCTCTCTCATCTGTGTTCACGGGATTCCTTCATTACTCACAGAATCACTCACATGGTTTCCCCCTCGGCTCTACTTCCACATTTTCCGTCCCCCTTGCCTCTATCTTTTTATTAACCTCTTTCCGCACCGCCGTCACCACCACCACCACCACCACCACCACCACCACCACCACCACCACCATCATCACCCTCATCATTAACATCATCAGCCTTCATTGTCATCAGCAGCCATCGTCGTCCTCGCGGTGTCGTCATCATTGTCCTGGTCACCTGAGAGCGCCGCGTGGGTTGCCTGCTGTGTGTAGGCTTAGGTTACCCAGGGAAGGAAAAAGGGAAGACCTCGTGATGAGAAGACAAGATGCATATCAAAGCTTTCTCTCTCTCTCTCTCTCTCTCTCTCTCTCTCTCTCTCTCTCTGCAGTCTTTTTCTCTTGCTGTCTTGTTGTTTGGGTTGTTGTTGTTGTTGTTGTTGTTGTTGTTGTTGTTGTTGTTGTTGTTGTTGTTGTTGTTATTGTTGTTGTAGTAGTTGTTCTTGTTATTCATTGCAGTAACTTGAAAGAAAAATAAGAGGAAGATGAGGAGGAGAATAATTTTATCTAACTTTTATTTAATGACTTATTTACTTATCTATTCACTTTTTATATTCGAATAAAGAATTCTCTCTCTCTCTCTCTCTCTCTCTCTCTCTCTCTCTCTCTCTCTCTCTCTCTCTCTCTCTCTCTCTCTCTCTCTCTTACCGGGGAATATAACGATGATTTACTGAAATAAAGAGCAAGAAACTAGAAAACGAAATTCTTTGGTAAATTTATCTCCTCAGCAAAATACAGACGCAGTACCTTGCACTGAAATTTATGTATTCAGTCTTACACATTATTTATATATGCGTTTGTTTTTTTTTCATCTTTAAATTCACAAACTGTATTTTTTCCTCGCTACCAGTAATATTAATAGGAATGTTATTTTTTTTCTTTCTACATAATTCAGGAAGAGTTATGTATATATTCGTCCTCAATTCTGCTTTTCCTTCTTATTTCCCTTCTTTTAAAACCACAAACCAAGTAACTGCTCAAGAAAAATGTGTTCTCTCCCCCGAACGTCAAAGACTACATCACAAAAATCTCACGTCCAAGGTATGTAATGACGTTGTGAGGCCAGTGTGTGTGCAATATTCACGCACCACAACGTAAACCCTTAACACACACACACACACACACACACACACACACACACACACACGGGATGTCTGCAGTGTGGGATTGCTGTCTCAGTGTTGTGGAAGCAGACCGCAAGTGACTCAGGGCAGGCGGTGGTTTGGCAAGCAGCGCCTGGACACGCTGATCCTTGGTGCACAAGTTCGAGTCCTGCCTAAAGCTGGCCATTTATCAAACTATCACCGAGAGGTCGAGGAGCACCCGTGCGCCTCCTATCATCATTCTCTACGACGGCAACTGCATGAAGAAACTGTACGTGCCATGTGTCTCTGTGAATAACTTTCCTGATCTTAGAATTACCTCCCCCCTCTAAAAAAAAGATAATTTTTTAGTGTGACATCATTGTGCACATAGAATGATAGACTTGTCCGTCAAAAGTTAAAAGGCCCTGTCAGCGCCACCACAGGAGGGCCGTTCAAGGACAATACGTTGATCTTACATTCGCGTGTCGTAGAAGAGTTCCAGCAATAAACCCAACCGGTGCTAAAGGCCGAGAATGAAAAGAAAAAAAATATGTAAGGGTAATAATATGCAGTACTACCAGTAATCTCTCTCTCTCTCTCTCTCTCTCTCTCTCTCTCTCTCTCTCTCTCTCTCTCTCTCTCATCATCACTTATCCAGATTATAAAATCAAATGCATGATATGATCCCCGTACGTCCTACCGTGCAAGACGAGATGTAAATGTTTTTCGATTAGTAAAAAGTCCTGTCCTTTTTCTTTTAGTAACATTTATTCGCATTTTTTAATTTCCCTACTTCATATTGTAGGGAATTCCGTGGTGCAATGGCTCGCGCGTTTGCCAGTCTGGTTTCGAGCCTTAGGGGCTCAGTTCGAATCTGAGCTGTGGCAGTTTGCACAGTCACCCAGCTGTTCACCATTCCTTAGAGACCTTCACCTGGGGAAGGGTTGACACCCATGTGTCACAGTGGTCTTGTGTCCCGGGATGAGTGACGTCATCCACCGCAGCCTCGCAGGCTCATGAGACAGGGGTGAGCGCCGCCGCCACCCACACCTGCGTATAGTTTGTGGCTTTGTGGCTCACACTGACCTTCACCTTATCACGTCATCCCTCGTCTAGATTGTCATGAATAATTTTCTGTAAAGTTTTCTCCAAAATGTGGGCGAGGAATGTAATTATTATCATGATATTCATTTAGTAATTCATTTGAGTCATTCGAAACAGTTTGTGAGACAGTGTTGTCCTGGCGCTCGGTGTACGTGTGTGTGTGTGTTGACCTTGACGCTTAAAAATTTGCATTTTCTAGTGGTAAGTTGGTAACTGGAGCTTTTTGGAGCACCTGTAGTGCTGAGCGAGGAGATGAGTGTTCCAGGAAAAGTGAAGGGCGGTGGGAGCGAGGGTGGGAGGAGGAAGGTGGCCATGATGTGTTGATATGAGGTGGGTGACGGACACCTGGTGGCGCGTGGTGGGCTGAGCAGTGGTGGCGATCCCTTCACCTATCTGTGCCGCGGTTCCTGCTTCATGTTTTTACACATTTAATGTCATTTACAAATCATTATTTTCCAGTTATTCATCGTTTTGCGGCTTCAGAATGCTTGTCAATGACCAAGGAGTTGATGGTGTTAGCTGTCAGCCTGCCTTCCCTCCCCCACACTCCCTCTCCTGTGTTAGTTAATGGACTCGCCCAGCCTACCGCTGTCAAGTACATGATACACAGTGGATTTTAATATTTATCCTTCAGTGACATACTCTGTGATTTAATTTTAGATATATTCCAGCGAATATATCCAGGTTACATTAAAGTTAGAGGTGTATAGTGTACCATGAAAGTGTCGCAGCACAGTAATAGGCTCACCAACCAACACTAATAATTGGTTTGGCAGAAAATGGTTATGCAGCAAGAAATGCGTCCTGACAAAACCTGCAATCAATGTGTCTCAAGCTGCTGGTGGCGGCGTTGTGCAGGCCTACGAAAAAGGCACAAATGGAAGATCACATATCCTATCTAGAAAAAAAGAGAGAAAAAACAAACTAGGCAGTGCACTTTGGTAATAGTTATGGCACACAGTTTGAGCATCACTGATATAGGTAGGCAGATAGGATACATAGATAGATAGATAGATCGATAGATATACATTAAAATGATAATTTTTGCGAAGTTAGAATAAAAAAAGAATCGTAATATTTCAGTATGTGTTGACTGGTATTCTGCGTTGAATGGTGCTAGTTTTATTTCCTCATTGTTTTTTCCAAGATGTGAGTTAGTCGGGCAGACAGACAGACAGACAGACAGAGGGTTCTTTGTGATACAGTAAATGCTGCTCAGCTCTGCATCACGATGTTAATAGTTTTTTCCTTGGTTTTTCCCCCTGTTGCACTGTTTATCTTTTATAGTAAACCCTTCGATGACGTTAATTAAGACTCGTGTTGGTTGGGTTATGAGGCAAGAAGTAAATTTATTGTGTTTTATTACGTGCAAGGCTGAAGTGTTTAGAATGACCGACGATGGTAATGAAATGTTAGATGTATTCATGGACGCAAACACAGTCACTTCACACAATCATCATGTTGTTCGCCTCCACCAGTGTTTATGTGAGTTCATTCAACTTTCACTCTTATTTCTCCTCTTTAGAGTGTGATTCTACCGCGCCCAATACTGTTCTGTTTTCTCTCTTGTCTTTCTATCTTTCCGGTCCTGTGGCGATGTGATGCCTCAAGAAACATGTTAGTGTGTGTGTGTGTGTGTGTGTGTGTGTGTGTGTGTGTGTGTGTGTGTCGTGTCGTCAGTATCACCGTCATCCAAGCATCACTCACGTCGCTTTACGAACACTCTACACTCCCGACGCTGAGAGAAATAGCGTTAAATTCTCTTTCCTCCGAGGGTTTGTGATGGCGAGGATGAAGCGCGCCATTCTGTGCAGTACGCGGCGCGTTCCTCTAACATACACCGGCCCGGAAAAAACCACATAATGCAGGTGTAATCTCAGGATGCAGGGTAAGAAAAAAGCGTATAGGTGAAGGTGGAGCACGCACGGCAGACACTCCGGGATGCTGCGGCCGATAGATCGCAGCCGCCATATACCTTTATCGGCGTCTGGGTTCCAAGGCAGGTTCCGTAATGACTCCCGCATCTCTGTCGGGGATTTACCTGTCAGGTGTTGCGTACAAGCCGTGCCAGTCTTTCGTCCTTAATGCATGCGAGCTTCCCGGCGGTGCTCGTTTTCAGTGATTTATCAAAGAGCTTACGAGTGTAGCGCAACTAATGCTCTCCACTCACTGCTGACTAACAGGAGTCTTGTTGCGGGCACACGACACGCTCATTTTCACCCCGCCTGTCGTGTTTTGCTTAATAAATGTTGCTGTGTGTCACATTAGATTGATACGCGTCCTTACATTTTATCGCACGCCAAGACACGGGGCCATGGAGGAAGGACACGTGGCTGGGAAGGACATGGAGCTGGGGAGGACATGGGACTGGTGAGGACACGGGGCTGGGAAGAATAGGCGGCTGGGAAGGACATGGGGCTGGAGAGGACACGGAACTGGGGAGGACACTGGGCTGGGAAGGACAAGGGGCTGGTGAGGACACAGCGCTGGGGAAGACACAGGGGTAGGAAGACACGGGGATGGGGAAGACAAGGGGCTTGGAAGGACACAGGGCTGAGGAAGACACAGGACTGGGGAGAACAGGCGGTTGGGTAGGACACGGGGCTGGGTAGGACACGGGGCGGGGGAAGACACAGGGCTGAGGAAGACACGGGGCTGGGGAGAATACGGGGCTAGGTAGGACACGGGACTGGGAAGGACATGAGGGCTGGGGAGGACACGGGGCTGGGGAGGACACGGGTCTGCCTGGTGGCCTTGATAAATAAATACCCGAGTAATTATTGTATTTACTAATTCATCACTTTTTTATTGTGGCAATTCAGTAGTTTGTTTTTTACTCTATTAATCAGTCATTCTATCTATCTATCTATCTATCTATCTATCTATCTATCTATCTATCTGTCTGTCTGTCTGTCTGTCTGTCTGTCTGTCTGTCTGTCTGTCTGTCTGTCTGTCTGTCTATCTCTCTCTCTCTCTCTCTATCTATCTCTCTATCTATCTATCTATCTATCTATCTATCTATCTATTCCCTTATCACAAACCTGCATTATCCCTTACATTACTTTTCAAAACAAATGTCAAATAGATACATTAACGCACTGACGCTGGCAGCAGACCACAAGTTTCCTTCCTCCACTCCCAGGCCATCCATGACCCACCTCCCGCCTCCACACCGCCACTCACCTTTCTGTCTTGCTGCTCCTCACTCCCCACTGCCGATCATGCCTCAGTCTTCTTACGTTTCCATGTGACTCCATGAAGCAAAGACAGATGGAGACATTCTTTACAAGGCCTGACTCTCTCTCTGTCTCTCTCTCTCTCTCTCTCTCTCTCTCTCTCTCTCTGTCTCTGTGTCTCTCTCTGTGTGTGTGTGTGTGTGTGTGTGTGTGTGTGTGTGTGTGTGTGTGTGTGTGTGTGTGTGTGTGTGTGTGTGTGTGTGTGTGTGTGTGTGTGTGTGTGTGTGTGTGTGTGTGTGTGTGTGTGTGTGTGTGTGTGTGTGTGTGTGTGTGTGTGTGTGGCTTTCTTTTTTACTTTCATAACATACTACAACTATATACTACTACTAATAACAACGACATTTTCACCACCACCACCACCACCATCACCACCACCACTGTGTTTCTTTTGTCTTCCAGCATCAAGTTTTCAGGAGTTTCAATGTTTCCCGAAATTAGAGGAATGCATTTTATTCTTTTATTTATTTATTTCTCCTGCGTCCTTTTATAGTGAGTAAAATGGCGGAGGCTGTCATGCGTAAATCGGTTCTCTTGTGTACTCTTTTCTCTTTATTCCCGCCAAACACTGACACCAAATTCATCACATTCCCTTCCTGATTGAATTAACTACACCTGATAAATATGTGTGTGTGTGTGTGTGTGTGTGTGTGTGTGTGTGTGTGTGTGTGTGTGTGTGTGTGTGTGTATTATGTGAGATATTTATTTATTTATTTGTTTATATGTTTGTTTTTTAGCTTGTGTCCATATTTCATGCTTACCTGTTGGGGTGATTTGGGTTCGAATCTGATTTTCATTATTGTGGTTGTTATTATTGCTATTATTGTTATTATTAGTAGTAATTTTTATGATTGTAATTTTTTATTATTATTATTATTATTATTATTATTATTATTATTATTATTATTATTATTATTATTATTATTATTATTATTATTATTATTATTATTATTATTATTATTATTATTATTATTATTATTATTATTATTATTATTATTATTATTATTATTATTATTATCGTTGTTGTTATTGTTGTTGTTGTTGTTGTTGTTATTATTATTATCATTATTATTATTATTATTATTATTATTATTATTATTATTATTATTATTATTATTATTATTATTATTATTATTAGTAGTAGTAGTAGTAGTAGTAGTAGTAGTAGTAGTAGTAGTAGTAGTAGTAGTAGCAGCAGCAGCAGCAGCAGTAGGGGAAGCGGTGGCGTAGTGGATAAGGTGGTGAGCGTGGGATTCACGTGTAGGTTCGAATCCCACCACGTACAGCCTTAGAAACTTTGCCATTTGTCGAGTGGTTTAAAGTTACCTACCTACATGTCACCATGATACCTGGTTCTAGGTGGCTACACTAAAGATGCGCCTGGGCGGTGATATGGGCCCTAAAATGGCTACCACTAAAAGTAACATTGTAGCAATAATAGTAGTACTAGTAGTAGGAGAAGAACAAGTAGTAATAATAGTAGTAGTACGTAGCAATAGTTGTTGTTATCATCATTTTTTTCTTCTTGTTTTTCCTATTATATTATTATTATTATTATTACTATTATTATTATTACTATTATTATTATTATTATTATTATTATTATTATTATTATTATTATTATTATTATTATTATTATCATCATTGTTATTGCTATAGTTGTTATTTTTGTTGTTGGTGTTGTTGTTGTTGTTAGCATCATCATCATCATCATCATCATCATCATCATCAACATCATCATCATCAACATTACCTACCATTACTGTCCTTACTATATCATGATCATTTCTTCACACAGGTACTACACAAGTGTTTGTTGCTGTGCTGATCGCCCCTCACCTGTTGAAGGGAGCAGGTGAGCTGAACATATTTCTTCCTTCACTGTTCTAGCCATGTAGGTACTGTGTGTGGGTGTGGGTGTGGGTGTGGGTGTGGGTGTGGGTGAGTGGGTGGATGGCGAGACATTGTGAGGCGGCAGAGTTGTCACAAGAAGCGCTGAAAAAAAAAAATCATAATAAATAGTGTTGAAAAATAATCATAGTGAATAGCAACAGAAATAATTAGGATAGGTTAAAAGAAGATTGCAATAGACGTGTATCTGTGTTAGGGCAGAGGTGGCAGTGTTCTTAGTGTCAGTATGTTTGTCGTGAGTGTAGGACAGAAAGTAAGGAGGAAAAAAAGTAATGGGAAAAAGTAAGAAGAAAAGTAAGAAAAAGCAAAAAAAAAAAAAAGTAATGTAGATACTGAATGTTTTTATTTTTATTTTGGACCTGACCTGACCTGACCTGACCTAACCTAACTCAACTTAACCTTACATAACTTAACCTAACCTAACCTAACCCAACCTAACCTAATCTAACCCAACCTAAGCTAATCCAAACTCACCGAACTCAATCCAACTCAACCCAATCTAAACTAAACCAACCTAACCTGACTTAACCTAACCTAAGCTAATATAACCTTATCTAACCCAACCCAACTTCACCCAACCCAACCTAACCTAACCCAACCCAACCCAACCCAACCTAACCTAACCTAACCTAACCTAACCTAGCCTAACCTCACCCAACTCCATCCAACCCAACCCAACCCAAACCAACCTAACCCAACCTAACCTAATTACCGTTACTTTCCACCTAGAGGAGGAAATATCTACTCTTACCTCTTCCATACTTTTCCTAGCATTTTTCCGGTACATTTTCTCCTGACACTTTCTCATCACCGTTTCTCACCACCGCTGCCTTCCTACGCGTCCCGGCCACTCACAGACATCGTAATATATGCATTGTAACCAGTGTTCAGTGTTCGGGGTTCGCTGGCGTCACTGGTAGCTATGAATCAATTAAGTCATTCACCACTACATCTTCTTGGAGTGCTGGAATGTTGACTGATACTTCCAGAGCCGTTTAGAGGGTAAGGAAAATGAAAGTCACGCTGTATTTATTATTTTAATCTATGTCACACCTACGAGAACTCGTCTAAAATCTACGTGTGTACCTTTTTACCTGTTTGTATTTGTAAAGGCTTGGATTAAGGTTTTATAGTGTGTAAATTATTATACTAGTCTTTAAATTACTGAATACTGTGTGTGTGTGTGTGTGTGTGTGTGTGTGTGTGTGTGTGTGTGTGTGTGTGTGTGTGTGTGTGTGTGTGTGTGTGTGTGTGTGTGTGTGTGGTGCATGGATATGATGTAATAATCTTGTGGTGGAGCTGAAGTGGTGTTGTGGTGGGTGTTTACTGTCCCCGCGGTGGGTTTTGGTCGCGTATTCCGAAACGCATTTACTCCTTCACCGCAACTGTTTCCAAAGGTCACAGAGGTAATTAACCGGATTCTCAGGACTGTTTCTCCTGCTAATGGTGTAGCAATCTTATTAATCTGTCACTATAACCATAAAAACGTCCTTAAAAACCCATGTAACCGTAAGTGTAGGCTCTTGAATGTACTGGAGATGTGGCGCGGAAGTGTTTCAAGTGGTTGGTGGTGAGGGTAGGGAGGAATTGAATTACACGCACCAAGCACTAAGACAACAAATGGTGATGTGACATTAGTGGTTGCACTTCGAATTATGTTCATTTACATCAGGTGAAGACACTCTGGTTTAAAGAGCAAGAACACAGTATTGAAGGTGGAAGTGTAAGTAATGAGTAGAGCGTCGTTATTTTGGGTATAGTGTTTAAAGAGCAAGAACACAGTATTGAGAGTGGAAGTTTAAGCAATGTGTAGAACGTCGTTATTTTATTCCTATTATCTGATCATATAGAGACATGCATGCATATATGAATCAGGTAATAGATGCCGTAATCAGGTTGTTAGTGCCGAGTCATTAGGGAGGCTCAATAGATTATGTAGTGCCATGAAAGACGGGATACCTCACATGGTGGCCAGTTACAATTAAACAAATATATGGATGGGGAGGACAGGTGGAAATACAAAGGTGAAATATGTCTCCTACAAGCAGTGCCACAGACTTCATGGCTTCTTGCAGTTTCCCTTATTATTTATTTATTCTTTGCTTATATTCCTTCTATTAACCCCTTGAGTACTATGACGCATTTCCACATTCGTTCTTCTTACTATTTGATGATTTTTTACAGCTTCATAAACTTATGTGGGGGATTAATATAGTGAAGACTCCGGCCATTAATCATCTGACCTCCATAAACCCTTCCTAATGTCAATAAAATGGTCTAATCGTACACAAATCTCAAGGTAAAAAAATATGTCCCAGTATAGAAGGGGTTAACAGCTACCTAAGTGTCAGTCTTCAGCCACGACAGCTAACCCGCCACCTTACCAATTCCTTCTTGACCTGAATGAAACAATAAAAACAGGGCCAAGGACAAAAAACACCAATTATGTCACGTTTATTATTGCTTCCTATTGGCATAAAGAGGACAGTGATAATTCCAAGTATTCATCTGCTGTTTCTTTTTTTTTTTTTTCATTTTAATTTCACTCATTACGTTCGTCAAAAAAAAAAAAAAAAAAAAAAGGGAAACGCTTTTGAGACATTTTCACCATCATTTCCTTCATTACTTCGTTTTCTTTTACTAACAACACGAAAAACAAAACACAGTTAGTTCAAAATGAAAAAAGAAAAAAAAAATCGTATCACAAAAATCCGAAAAAAAAAATTGTGAATAGATGCAACACACTCATTTTGTGAGAGAGAGAGAGAGAGAGAGAGAGAGAGAGAGAGAGAGAGAGAGAGAGAGAGAGAGAGAGAGAGAGAGAGAGAGAGAGAGAGAGAGAGAGAGAGAGAGAGAGAGGAGGGGAAAAAGGGGGGGTCGGGAATGGAAAGTATGTTCTCATTTGATTAATCTGGGCTTTAGGTGAGACAGAGTGTGATAAGGTCAGAGGTGCGGGGCTGCCGAGGCCGCCCAGGCTGTGTGGAGGGAGGGAAGGAGGCAAGCGAGATAAAAGACCTGCTCACATTATGGCCTGGTGTAACTTTAATATCATTAGGTATACATGTATTCTTCTGCCTTACAAGCTACAGGCTTCACCTCTCTCTCTCTCTCTCTCTCTCTCTCTCTCTCTCTCTCTCTCTCTCTCTCTCTCATGATTAATTTTCAGTCGATTTGTTGATATAAAATAAAACTGATACAAAATACACAACACTAGAGAATACAACATTTTAACACTGCAAACAATCTTTCTTTTGGAGTACAATATACATTACATAAAGACAAACACACACACCTCTACACACCCATACATACGTACATATATACACACATACATGCATACATACATAGAAATCCTCGCCATTCAACAGTAAAGGGTGAGCAGGAGCGGCATATTTTCTATTTTTGGGGGGCGGAATGTGGTAAATTAAGTGAAACAAAAATGTAATACCCAGATCATGTTTATGTTTTATTGCTAATAGATACCGCGACCACCGCTCGACTGGCTGGCTGGCTGGCTGTGTGGGCTGGCTGTGTGGCTGGGATGCGTTGGCTGTGCGCGGCTGGGCTGGCTGCGAGAATTATACCGGTTTCAAAATACCTGTACCGAAAGGAGGGGAAAAAAATCATGCAAACACAAACGTAATACGGATGCATTACAATTTTTCCCCGCATTATGGTAAAAAAAAAGAAAAGAAAAAAAAATGACTATAAAGTTAAATTAATCTTATCAATTTACCTTTTGTCTCACGGCTTAGAGAGAGAGAGAGAGAGAGAGAGAGAGAGAGAGAGAGAGAGAGAGAGAGAGAACAGAGGCGCTAAATATAGGAAAGAAGGAAAGATAGAGAGAGATGTGAAGGGGATAGATTAAATGGTATACGAGAGGGGAGAGGAGAAAGGGAAGAGAAGAGAGAGAGATAAGATGAGACAGAGAAGATTCATATTCAAATTCGCAAGTTTATTTCCATTTTACAGCGATAATTCTCCAGCTACATAAACCAACCTCTGTAAAGTAAGGATAAACTCAATAAAAAATAAAATCATATAGAGAGAGAGAGAGAGAGAGAGAGAGAGAGAGAGAGAGAGAGAGAGAGAGAGAGAGAGAGAGAGAGAGAGAGAGAGAGAGAGAGAGAGAGAAGAGAAGAGAAGAGGAAAAAGAGGAGAGAAAGAAGAGAAGAGAAAAGAGAAGAGAGAGAAAAAGAGAAGAGAAAAGAGAAGAGAAAAAGAGAGAAGAGAAGAGAAAAAGAAGAAAGAAGAGAAGAGAGAGAAAAGATAAGAGAAAAAAAAAGAAGAGAAAGAAAAAAAAAGAGAAGAAAAGAGAAAAGAGAAAGAAAAGAGAAGAAAGAAGAGAAGAGAAAAAATAGAAAGGAGAAAGAAAAAAAAAGAAAAAAGAAAGAAGACAGAAAAAAAAGAGAGAGAGAGAGAGAGAGAGAGAGAGAGAGAGAGAGAGAGAGACAGCGTGGGATGAAAAGACACTGCCACCACCGCCCTGTGACCAACCAAGAGGCGGATATAAAGAAGTCTAAATGGATACGCTAATGCAACCTTCTTTTGTTCCTCTGTCTGTCCACGCGGGGACGCCCAAAGAGGTCTGAACGCGGAGTATTGGAAGAAAACAATAGGCTCTGGTATCTTATGACCCGTATTTACATAAAGATAATCAATAAACTCTTGGATATATAAGCATTGTTCTCAGATGTTGCATTGCAGGACACCACCTTGATGTAAGATATGCACCGTTTTCCGTTTTTTTTTTTCTTTCCTTCCCCGTCCCTGTCCCCCTTCCTTCATAGTCCAGCCTTTCCCCATCACAGCCCCTCACACATCCACACCTCGTCTTCCCACCACCTCCCCAGTTCCCATCTTGATGTAAAAAAGGTAGTCATTTTTTTTCTTTTTTCCTTCCTATCCTCTTTCCCTCATATCACAACCCTTTCCCATCACCGCTCCTCATACACCCACACCCCATCCCCATCTCTATCTACCTCCCCAGTCCCCATCTTGATGTAAAAAAGGTAGTCTCATTTTTTTTCTTTTTCCTTCCTATCCTCTTTCCCTCATATCACAACCCTTTCACATCACCGCTCCTCATACACCCACACCCCATCCTCATCTCTATCTACCTCCCCAGTCCTTGATATAGGATATGCACCACTTTTTTCTTTCCTCCCCATCACTGCCACACCCACACACCCCGTCTCCCCGCTCCACCTACCTCCCCAGTCCCCACCTCGTCTCATACATACATAGGCCCTCACACACCCACACACCCCGTCTCCCCTCTCTACCTATCTATCCAGTCCCCGTCTCGTCTCATTCATACATACATTCAGTTCTTACACACCCACACACTTTCTCCCCTCTCTACCTACCTCCCCAGTCCCCGCCTCGTCTCATACATACATGCAGACGGACACACTAATCCACACACGGCTCCATCCCCGCATCTTCCCGTCCGTGCGGATTAATTATGCAGAGAACTGAATGCTTTTAATCTCCCTTCAGTTCATTATATTTCTCCTTGAGGGACCATAGCACACTGTTATGCGTCATTGCGAAATATTCAGCTCATGGAGAAGGAAGATGTAATGATGTGAAATAAATGTAATCTTCTTATTTTTAGTCTTTTTTTTTTTTCGAGTAGTGAAATGTATTAGTTCTTGCTTGCTCGGGTTCGTATTACAGATGATGCAGTAAATTTCTCCCCCGAGTCGTAATAAGGAGGCAGGAAGCGTTGTTCTCAGTGTAGCACGCAGCGTTATTTCGTTAAAAGTGCACCATAATAAACTTTCATCCAACGTTATCTTACCTGTTTTTTTCTTCCTGCTTGCTGATTAATTTGTATACCTGAGTTACATACGTGTTTGTGTGGGACTCGCTAATTAAAGGTAAATCTTGCATACACCATTACTTCCTGCCTCTCACGCCGGTAATATACTGACGCACAAGTCACATCATTCACTCAACTTGTACATGCATTCTTCAGACACACGAACTAACCCAGGCAAACCTTCTCACGTAATACGATACAGTTACACACACTCGTGCCTTCCACTTTCATCGTGACTCACACGGAAATAATCACAAACACCTGATGAATTATAAACCAATGTTCTAATCTTTAAACCGACTTGCCAACTTAGCGCATTACATCGTCTGGTACACATTCTCACTCTCATCTGGCTAAACACGGCACACACTAACTAGAGAGAAAGAAAAATTGCACATATACAAACACCAGATTATAAACCCCAACATGTTCTAATCTATAAACCGACTTGCCAATTTAGCGTATTACATCGTCTGGTACACATTCTTACTCTCATCTGGATAAACGCTGCACACAATAACGAGAGAAAATTTTACATATACATACAAACACCAGATTATAAACCCCAACATGTTCTAATCTTCAAACTGACTTGCCAACTTAGCGTATTACATCGTCTGGTACACATTATCACTCTCATCTGGATACACACGGCACACACTAACGAGAGAGAGAGAGAGAGAGAGGGAAAAAATTTGTACATATATAGCAGAGTGTAGGGTTAACTATTCAGGCAACACGTACTGCTCATTAACCAAACACACTCGCTGGGAAAGGCAAATAGTCCAATCCTGTATACATCAAAGTTTTCATCAGGGTAAACACGCCACACACACACACACACACACACACACACACCAAGTACAAATAATAATAACACAGTGGAGAAAGCGAGGACGAGGATACGAAGGGAGTCAGCGCTACAGTCAAGATGGAAGGAAGTGCGACAGATGGGCAGGGATGCAATGACCCCTTTAAAGACGGAATAACTCGGCGCCCGGACGGAAATAAATGCATGCACGACAGGGGAGAAGTGAAGGAAGGGTAGTGGTAATACTCAGAAGGAGGTTCCGTAACACACTAGTCATGAGGAAACCTTTACACAAATATATTCTTGTTCTTGATGGGGAGTGTCGAGTTGAGGAGGGCTTGGAGTGGCGTGGTCCTTGGTGGTGGTGGTGGTGGTGGTGTTGCTGGTCGCTTTGTCCCCCACAGGCCCTTATCAGTTCTCCGTCCAGTGTTTAAGATCAACTGGACTGACGAAATGATAAGGAAGCGTGAAAAGGGTGTCTCTCTCTATATATATTCTTGATGTTGGAGTCTTCTTGTTCTGTTTCTTCTCAGCTTGCATCATAATTCTATACTACTACTACTACTACTACAACTACCACGTCTTGTTCTCTGTCTTCTGTTTCTTCTTAGCTTACATCATAATTCTATACTACTACTATTACTACTATAACAACAACTACTACTATTACTACTGCTACTACTGGTGGTGGTGGTGGTGGTCGTTTCCTCTCCTTCCTCCAGGTCCTCTTCTTTGCCCCGCCACTCACAAACTTTGGCGCCGTGCTGAAGATTATTAGTTGAGTTTCTTCTGGACAAAACCTGATGACTCTGCCCCAAACTTTTTCCCTCTCCTCTCCTCCAGAAGCCAGGAGGAAGACTGGAGAAGAAAGGAGCATGGAAGGAGAGGGAAAAAATAATATATACCAAGCACTACGGATCACATTTCTAACTTAAGCCCTCGTAATTCGCTCGTTTTTCGGCGGGATACGTAATTAAAAAAGTTAAATCCTACCCAACTAATTATGCCTTAAATACTCATGATAAACTTGCAAACTAAAAGAACCTACATAGCTAAAGTGAAACCTCTTTTTAAATGTATTCAAAGTTCCGGTGTCAGATTTAATTAAGAGCCTCCCTAAACTCTAGCCCGGCCAGTTCCGTTCTCTCTCTTCCTCCAGTTAACCGTGAGATGGACCATTTTCTATGATCCCCGAGATGCAAAACATCGGTTCGGCCCCGGCGTTAACACACCCGAGGCCTTGTTGGGGCTTAACCCGCCGGGGATATGTGGGAATATAATCCAGGCGGGAAGTCCAAACTAATATGAAGAACGGTATTAATTTCCACCCAAACGAAATCCAGTCTAGGAACAGTTGTGTTTAGAAAAGGCTGACGGCGGCGGCGGTGGTGGAGGTAGGTGGTGGTAGTGGCGGTGGTGGTACATCAGAGCGGGATAATACCAGGCTTAAGATCTTTATTCCGACCATATCTTGAGTTTCACATGCTCGTAGTACTAAATATTGCACCCCGCCGCGGCCCCAGCAGCCCCGAAACTCGCGTAATAAGGTGTAATGAGAGATTTAGCCGGAGTTCTGCTGGAAAGAGGGGAGGGAAGGGAAGGAGGGAGAGGAGGAGGGATGGAGGGAAGGAAGGAAGGAAGAAGGCTTTGATCACCTGGTGTTTTCTTGCGGTAGACTTTCTCGTTGTGATCTCTCTCTCTCTCTGTACTTGTGCACGAAGGAAGACGAGAGAGAGAGAGAGAGAGAGAGAGAGAGAGAGAGAGAGAGAGAGAGAGAGAGAGAGAGAGAGAGAGAGAGAGAGAGGCAAGGATGATGAGGGTAAGGAAATCGTGGGAAGGGAGGGGGAAAGAAGATGGGGAAGGAAAAAAGGCGGGCAGAAGGGAGGCGAACATGAATGCAGAATGGGAATAAAAAGGAGAGAAGGATGATGGAGATAGCGAACAGGGAAAAAAAGGAAAGGATACGCAGAGAAATGAGGGAGAGAAAAAAATAGAAGTTAAATGAAAGGAAAATTGACTGAACACGAGAGAGAGAGAGAGAGAGAGAGAGAGAGAGAGAGAGAGAGAGAGAGAGAAACTACTTCCTTTCGTCGTGATTAGGGACTCTGTAGCATCAGAGGACGGTGGAAGAGGGAGACGATTGTATCAATTAAAACATTTTACCTCACATTTCTCCTTCTTAGTATGAGTATTGAACGGAGGCTAAGTGGCTAGGTGAGGAAGGGGAAGAGGGGAGGAGGTGAGGGGATGTAGGGAGAGCAGTGGAGAAAGAATAATGGTAAGCTAAGGGAAAATAATGGTTGTATTGACAGCGCGCTGCTCTCCCCGTCAGTTTAGGGCAGTATTCCCTCAAGTGACTCTTCCCCGGCTGCCACAGAAAACGGGACCGCCTGGCTCTCCTCAGCGGGGAAGTTATTTAGAGACATAAGAACGGCCGCGTAACATGTGTGTTTACGATTAACACTAATTCATGCAGCGATTCCAGTCACATTTGCATCTGAAACAAAATTTGCTGGATTATTTAATCAGCGGTTATTCACGAGTGGTATATTGGCCAACGTTCTGGTGACAATTACATATATTTTTTTTTCAGTCAAGATAAATGTTACGCAGATTATTTATGCCTGACGATTATGATTTATTGTCACAGCGGCACTGCTAAAACAAGGTGTGGCTCGCTGCTCATGCGTCTGGTTATTTATTATTCACGGAACATTTTAACACAAACTAACCTGATTGCGGTGAAGGACAGCGACACCCGCACACACACGCACGTATGCAGGCCACGCACACACCGGAGACACTTGTGGGGGTCCGCCAAGCCCTCCTGCAGCCGTGACCTCTTCCACGGAGTCCTGAGGGGCGGCGAGTGTGGTGTCCTGGCGAGGCTGTGGTGAGGGAGGGGCGTTGCTGCGGCGTGGTGGGGCAGCGGGGGAGGCGGCCGCTTCACAACGCATCCTAAATATATATGCCGCAACCTGATCCACCTACCTAAGAAGATAAAGGTGTTTTCCCCCCACAACTACATCTTGGACACACACACACACACACACACACGGAGCTTAAACGCCACGCGGCTCTTCTTCCTTTACGTGAGAGGGAAGGACATGTGGGATATTCCTGGCAGAGGTGTGTCGTCACTCGCCTGTAAACACTGACGCCCTGACAACCACACTCCTCACACGCCGACCTGCTGCTACTGCTCCTCCTCCTCCTCCTCCTCCTGCTGCTGCTGCCTCACACTTTGCTTCTGTTGTTGTTGTTATTATTATTATCATTATTAGTGGGTGACGAAGCGGAAAGAGAAAGGCAACGAGGGAAGTCTCACCCGAACACAAGTTAATTATTGCCACGAAACTCTCACCACCACCTCCTCCTCCTCCTTTCCTCCCTTACCTCATTCGTTCTCTCTCTCTCTCTCTCTCTCTCTCTCTCTCTCTCTCCTATTCCTTCCTTTCCACCGGCCGTTCAGTTTCCACTTTTGCGTCTCACTCACTGTCGTCTCTCTCTCTCTCTCTCTCTCTCTCAGCACGTCTGGTCCTCCTCTTCCTCCTCCCTGCCGCCCTGTCTTCCCCTACCGCCACAACGTCCCTCAACACATCCACTCCTACCCATCATGATCGTGTTACCGTTTCCACCCTACGTCTTTCTTCCTCCGTTAAAACGCCTTTCCCTCACGCCATACTCAAACCTACCTACCTACCTTCCTTCCTACCAACACTGTGCATCCACCATACATACACACATGCATACATACATACATTTTCATTCCCGTTTCCGCGCCCCCTTTCAACACCACCTTCGCCTTCCTCGTCGCTACCTTTCCTTGTTCCCTGCACTGCCTTGCCTCCGCCACTACTGCCACTCTCCCTCGTCCAGCCCTGAGCCAGCCAGCAGTCCACCTCACCCTCCAGCAGTGACCTGTGGCGGCATGAAATTAAGGTCTCTTCTAATCCAGCACAGTCGCCTGCATTAAGTGGCCATCAAAGCCGTGGGTCTGAATGCTAGTGTGCGCACAGCCACGCAAATGAGATTGTCAGTGAGTGTGAAGGCAACGTATACGTAAATGTGTACATGTAAATGATACACACACGCATACACAGGCTGGCAAGCAGAAACGCACACGTACACACGCACGCACACACAATACAAAATCAAAAAACGTAAAAAGCATAAATACACGAGTAAGCACACAAGCTAGCTAGCTGACACACGTATGAACCGACCGACAGACGTGAGACAAACTAAGAGAGAGAGAGAGAGAGAGAGAGAGAGAGAGAGAGAGAGAGAGAGAGAGAGGCACAGCAGCTGGCCAGGAACCATTCATGTCCCATTCATTTTGGACCGAGGCGTCTTGGCGAGCACTAATGTTCGCGCCTACACATCTCACGCCCACCCGCCCCACCGCGCCACACACACACACACACACACACACACACACACACACACACACACACACACACACACACACACGCGAAAAAGTCTACCCCGTCAAATAACATTGTCTAACCCAATGGGGGGTCTCACTATTCTGGGCTTCCTACTTATTTCTGGATTTTATTTCTCGTGACATGACTGACTAGCTGCTCCCGTCTGTGTGTGTGTGTGTGTGTGTGTGTGTGTGTGTGTGTATCCTCTTCCGTACAGTTTATATACACACGTAGTGGGTGATAGGGAAGAAGGGAAGGAAAGGGTGGAAGTAGGAAGGTGGTGAAGGAAGGAAGGTGCTGACGGGAGGGAAGGAGGAAGGGAGGGAGGGAGGGAGGGAGGGAAGGAGGGAGGAGGGAAGGAAGGAAGGAAAGGGAAAAGAAGGAAGGAGGTAGGAAAGGAAGGAGGTAGGAAAGGGAGGAGGAAGGAAAGAGAGAAGGAGAAAGGAAAGGGAGGAGGAAGGAAAGGGAAAAGGAGGAAGGAAGTAAGAGAGGAAGACAAACATGCTGTGGGTGAACACACACACACACAATGCCTGTTGAGAGAGAGAGAGAGAGAGAGAGAGAGAGAGAGAGAGAGAGAGAGAGAGAGAGACATACCCTTCCCAGCTGCTACCTCTAACCATTCCAACTCCCCTCCCCCCACCCTTCCCAGCCTTTCTCTCTCTCTCTCTCTCTCTCTCTCTCTCTCCGTAACCATCCTTTTCGCTTCCCTTCCACCACCCTCCCTGACACTCCCTCTCTTACTGTGACCCCCCGCCAAGCACTGCCCTACATTACCCATACACACGAGGCCAGGGAAGCCGCCCAGCCAGTCACCGAGTCAGCCAGCCAGCCAGCCATCGCCGTCACCAACTCCAGCAGAAGGCTCTATTTAACTCCATCTCTTCGTCAGTTCCTGTAGAAGAGAATGAATGTTGATTAATGAGAAGGGAAGAAAAGGAGGGTGGGTGAGTCGGACGGTTCCTCTCTCTCTCTCTCTCTCTCTCTCTCTCTCTCTGTCAACATTGTTTCTCGAATTTGAATAATGTTGTGGGGGAGAAGAAAGTTTGGATAAAGGTGAACACAGCACAGGGTCTGCGGAGAGAGAGAGAGAGAGAGAGAGAGAGAGAGAGAGAGAGAGAGAGAGAGAGAGAGAGAGAGAGAGAGAGAGAGAGAGAGATTACGTTGATACAAAGACCACCACACACACACACACACACACACACACACACACACACACACACACACAATGGTTATAACTAGATAAAATAAATCAAACGAGAGAGAGAGAGAGAGAGAGAGAGAGAGAGAGAGAGAGAGAGAGAGAGAGAGAGAGAGAGAGAGAGAGAGAAGATATAGGTTCCCCTTTCTCCCTCACCACCACCACCACCACCACCACCACCACTCTCTCCCTTCCCTCAACAAACAGGCCTCTCACCGTCCACCCTCACAACCCACACCTTCCTTCTCCTCCTCCCCTCAACAGCCAACCCTTTCTTTCCCCACTCCACAAGCACCCCCTTCTCTCTCTCTCTCTCTGCTCAACTCTCCCACAAAAATTTATTCCATACCCTTCCTGCCTTTATTTATGCATAATTACCCTTAGGACCACAGTGTATAAGACTCATTCTCGCTCATGGCTAATCAATAACCCCACCACCACCACCACCACCACCACCACCACCACCACCACCATCTCCTTCCCTTCCTTCGCCTCCATCGTATCCTTCCCCCTTTGCCCCTTGTCGCCATTGGCCCCGAAGGACTCTGCGTCGTCAGTCCCCGAGGCCACAGGGTCCAGGGTGGCGCGACCTCTTCCGGTCCACCTCCTTAACCCTTATTTATTGGGTCTTATTTACGAGCTTCATTCTGGCCACTCTGAGT
This sequence comes from Portunus trituberculatus, assembly GCF_017591435.1. Lineage (NCBI taxonomy): Eukaryota > Metazoa > Arthropoda > Malacostraca > Decapoda > Portunidae > Portunus > Portunus trituberculatus. Next base: position 27,438,024 of record NC_059296.1, on the reverse strand, counting down.
TGCGGCGCCGAGCGAGGACAAACAGAAGGGAGGAGGAGGTGGAGTGGAAGAGGAGAAACGAAGCAGAGGGAGGAATGGCAGAGGGAACTGGAGGAGAAGTTGAGTTTGAGGAGTAAGAGGAGAAGAAGAGGAGGAGGAGGAGGAGGAGTAAGAGGAGGTTAAGGTTCAGAAAGGGAGGTATGTAGGGAAACGAATGAGAAGGAAGAGGAAGAGGAGGAGGAGCAGAAGCAGGAGGAGGAGGAGGGGAATTTGATGTCCATGAAGACAATGAAAAGATGAGGAAAAGGAACGTGAATTAAAGCAAGAGTTTAGGAGAAGAAAGGAGGGTAAGCATGGAAGAAAGAGGAGGAGGAGGATGTTGGTTATGATGTAAGAGTATGGAGTACGCTTTGAGAGAGAGAGAGAGAGAGAGAGAGAGAGAGAGAGAGAGAGAGAGAGAGAGAGAGAGAGAGAGAGAGAGAGAGAGAGAGAGAGAGAGAGAGAGAGACTGGAATGGGGATTATTTCAGGAAAGGGCGGCTGGGCTGGAGTGTGTGGGTGGGTGGAGGGATGTTCGTATGGGAGGGAAAGCAACTCGGAGGAGGAGGAGGAGGAGGAGGAGGAGGAGGAGGAGGAGGAAGAGGAGGAGGAAGGGGGGAATGTCCAGGCCTCACCGGGACACAACTGGACCTTATGTTGCGTGGACCGAGATCTTGTCTGGGAAGCGAGACCTTAAACAACAATATAGACCTTCAGACACACCAGACTGGCGACACACACACACACACACACACACACAGTAGGCATCAAGACAATAGTTAACAGGAAGACAAAAGAAAGACAGACGGGTAAGAAAACGAGTGAAGAGAACAAGAGTCTAAGAAGTGACAGGACACACCCACACACAGACAGACAGACAGACAGATAAGACTTGTAGATGTATAGGAAATGAGAAAAATGAGGGAAGAGGACAGTTTACAAAGCACCAAGCTGTAAGGGAAGAGTAAGGCTATGGTTAGGAGTGTGTGTGTGTGTGTGTGTGTGTGTGTGTGTGTGTGTGTGTGTGTGTGTGTGTGTGTGTGTGTGTGTGTGTGTGTGTAATGGTGCCGGCGTTGTTAGGGTTAATTATGAGGCGAGGTCTTTTTCTTTTATCTGTTTTGGTTTTGTTGTAACTATAAATTGAGTAACTATAATGTAAATGTTCATAATTAGAATAGCAAGTTCCAAACACCTTAGTGGTGGTGTTTTTGTCGATGTGTACAAAGATATACCATCAGAAACTAGCCAACACACACACACACACACACACACACACACACACACACACACACACACACACACACACACACACACACACACACACACACACGAAACACACACACAGACAGTGACACAAACACAGACCTTCACTTCGACCAGACCAGACACCCCGACAGACACCACCACCATCACCACCACCACCACTACCACTACACACCCAAGCCAACCCACCCAGCCAGCCAGCCAGGCACTCACCTACCCACCGAGCCATCCCACCCATCCAGACACACAGGACACAGCACTATTGATGCGTCTGCCGCTGGAAAACTGGATGACCGCTGGTGCCGAGTCTTGCCTTTCGTACCAATAGAAAAAAAAAAAACTCATTAGCTAAACTGAGGTGAAATATAGACACCACTGAATTCCTGCTCCACTCCTCGCCGCTTCCACTCACCAACTGACCGGGTTACAATTCCAGTTTCGGTTAAAGGAATAATATATTAATAAGAGCGTTTGCAAGGGGAGTGAGGGGAGCGAGGGGCGAGCTGGATGGATGGATGGACAGAGGGGAGCGTGAGGGGAGAGGAAAGAGGGAAAGAGAAAAAGGGGGTTAGGGTTTTAGAGTAAGTTGCATGAGAGTTGTGTAAAGCGGCCTGGATTCAGCGAGAGGGTGAGAGAGAGAGAGAGGTGGCGAGAAAGAGGGAGAAGAGGAAGAGGAGGAGGAGGAGGAGGAAAGAGCGACGGGTATAGGTTAAATTTGGGTGTTGGGGGGGGCGTGTGGAGGGGTGGGGAGCTGGCGGGTGTGATACATGAGGCGACGAGCAGACTGGCGAAATTAGACTTATTGACCTGAAGACCGAAGTAGATGCGAGTGACGGACGAGAAGACGAGCGGGAAGAGAGTGTGGAGGAGGGAATGAGCGACGGGTGTGGCAGAGAGAGAGAGAGAGAGAGAGAGAGAGAGAGAGAGAGAGAGAGAGAGAGAGAGAGAGAGAGAGAGAGAGAGAGAGAGCAGGCACGGCGGGAGTGTCGGCAGCAATGATTTTCAAGTTTAATGAAATGCAGCGGAGTGAAGTGGAGGGAAGGGGACGGCATCTGGTCAGACAATGGCGGCGTCGGCGCCCTCAGACACCTGGGGAGGCTGGGAGAGGAGGGAGTAGGGGAGAGGAGCGATCTGGAGGAGGGAGAGGCAGGGGTATGGCAGGGGAGAGGCAGGGAGGTAAGTGTCGAGCGAGGGAAGGGCAGGGAGTGAGGGGTGGTCGCTCGCCGCCTGACACAGACTGGCTGACTGGCTGAAGGGTTTAATCGGTGCTGGTACGATGGAGCAGTGCAGACGTGGAGGAGTGGATGAGGATGTCTTTGGCTGCTGTGCCGCTACTGTGGAGAAGCTATGTATTGTAAAAGTTACTACTAAAAAGGGGAAATCTGGCCAAGGGCAACAAGAACAATTAAACAAAAAGGCCCACTTAAATACCAGTCTTCGAGCACTACTACTACTACTACTACTACTACTACTACTACGCACCCTTTTTTACCTCGTCCAGCCTCGGGTTTCGGCAGTGGCAGAAGTGAGTGAGGGAAGCGAGGCGAGAGCGGGGCGACTGACAGAGAGAGAGAGTGAGTGAGTGGATACACGGGCGGCGTCCCAGCGCATCACTCACTACAGAAATAATAATAATAAACAAGGAAAAAACAGTTATACCCACACTTGACAATTTACTGCCTTCATAAACCACTTTTAGAACCGACGGCCGGCAGAGAGAGAGAGAGGGAGAGGGAGGGAATGTTAGCTTTGGATCGAAATTGGTAGCACTGATTTCTCACGCTGGGGTAGGAAACGGGGGAAAGGGGAAGGGGCCGGGGTGAGAGAAAGCAGGAAAGGAGGGGGTGAGAGAGGGAGGGAAAGGAAGGATATAGGACAGGGAGTGGGAGGGGAATTGGGATGTGGGGGGTGATGCAACGCTTATAAGATAAATAATAAATTGGACACGATATTTAGCAAGCATGGAGGGCGGGCAGGAAGGGTGTTGAAGGGGAGATAAAGGGTGAGGGGAGAAGAGGGGAAGAGCAGGAGAGGAGGAGAGGAGAGGGAGACAAACCTCACCATGACTGACACTTTGTAACCGGATCCGCTTCGGGTGAGGGGAGAGAGAGTGAGCGAGAGAGAAAGAGAGGGGAGCGGAGGGTGAGGGTGAGGGGAGGGTGAGTGAGTGAGGGAGGCGTAGCTTCATTTATGATGCAATACGTCGGGTGGGTGGAGGAAGGGGTGTGAGATGGGCTGGGTGGGCGTGGCGCGCGTGTGGGTCGAGCTGGTGAGGGTTGGCTGGGTGTGGTGTGCTGAGGGGCGGCGCGGAGCTGGGGTGTGGGCGTGGGTGTGTCTGGGACGTGCTGTGGCTGCTGTAGTGAGACATCGACTGGTGGAGGGAGGGAAAAAATCCACCTTTGAGAAAGAAGCGAACTAGTGCATGAGTGTACACCACCACCACCACCGGCACCACCACCACGGCACACGTCACTCAGGCGATACAGTAACAAACACACCAAAGCGACACACTACACTGCTCAACCCAAACACAGTCACCAAGAGAAGATGAAACACAACTTCTTCTAAACAACCGATGAAAATAACAAGTAAATAAATAAATAAATAAATAAAAAAATACATTCACTAAACACATCAAACCATCACCGAGGAAAACACACAAACACAAATCAACGTCACTATCAACACACGAAATAAACTCAACTAAAAACAACAACAATAATAATAATCAGAAAAAAAGGTAATTAATTAAAAAGCGCCTTCGGTGATGACGCAGACAGACACTCAGACAGACAGACAGACAGACAGACATGTAGACTATTTTCAGACGATTCCTGCCAAGAAGATTCCAATCGAGGTCATTAGTAGCCCAAGGAGAAGCGACCCGACCCGATTTTTGAAGCCGAATTTTAAAGAAGTTAGCGTCCCCTTCCCTTCCCTTCCCTTCCCTCTTGCCTTCCTCCTGCCCTTGCTCACTGTTCGCAGGAGTAAGAAGGAGGGAGGAAGGAAGGAAAAAGGAAGGAAGGGAGGTAGAGACGACTTTCAAAAGGGAAGGAGGGGTTCACAGGTGGAAAAAGGAGGAAAAAGGAGGAGGAGAAGGAGGAGAAGGAGGAGGAGGAGGAGGAGGAGGAGGAGGAGGAGGAAGGAGGGTAATAAGTGATGAGAGGTTATTTTTGACGATGGTTTATGGTAAATGTGTGCCAGAAATAGGGGACTGGTTGGGCTGTGTGTGTGTGTGTGTGTGTGTGTGTGTGTGTGTGTGTGTGTGTGTGTGTGTGTGTGTGTGTGTGTGTGAGATAGGAAGAAGTCTTGTGGTACAGACAGCAGGAGCAGCAGTGGCAGGAGGAGAACAAAGACAACACAAAATATCATAGAAGCAGTAGAAGGCAGAAGACGACTAGGAGGAGGAGGAGGAGGAGGAGGAAAAGGTGGTAGGTCTTCTCAAAAAGGATCTCCGTGTCTGACTCTCCTTACTTCAGATCAGGAAATAATCACACCAGCAAGGAGCACTCATTGTCCCAGGTGCTGATTGCCTTCCGCGCCTCCACGCCTCCACCACGCCCCTCCACCACCACCTGTTGGGCGTGGGCTGCTGCCAGGACCCCGCCGCGCCATCACAAAAGGCACGGGAAGGATGGGAAAGGGGAGGGAGGATGGAGGGGAGAGGGAAAGGAACGTGAGAGGTTGCAGAAGGTAAAGAGGAGGCAGGAAGAAAAGAAAAGAGGGAAATTTAGGATGACAATGAGAATAAAAGAGGAAGAAGGAAGGGCGCAATGTAAGAGGCGGGCAGTTGCGGACAGTAAAGAGAAGGTATACAAGAGAGGAAGAGAGAAAATGGAAGACGCAAAAAGGGAGGAGGAAAGAAGGATAGGAAGGAATTATCAATGATGGAGAACAAGACAAAGACATGGAGAAGAGAGAGAGAGAGAGAGATGAAGATAAAAGAAAAGAGGAAAAATGAGAAAGAAAGAAGATAGAGTCGGCAATGTAGGATGATCAGAAGGAACGTGGAAGAAGAGACATGAGAATAAGCAGGATAAATGAGACAGAAGAGAAGGAGAGAGAGAGAGAGAGAGAGAGAGAGAGAGAGAGAGAGAGAGAGAGAGAGAGAGAGAGAGAGAGAGAGAGAGAGAGAGAGAGAGAGAGAGATGTAGGTTGGGAGAATAGTGAGGTGGTGGTGGTGTCCGCGTAGAGCTGTCTAGGTGCACGCGGCCCTTGGTGTCAGCGGGGCTTGCGTAACTTGAATGTGGTGATGGTGGTGGTGGTGGTTGTGGTTCTAGTATCAAGATACGCGCCCCTCCATCTGGCCACCGCTTCCCCTTTGCCTCTTTCCAAAACGACTCTCCTTTTCTCAGTTAACAGATTCGGAAAGAAAATATTGAAAAAATGAGCTACGTGAACGCTTTCAACGCTGCTTACCTAACACACACACACACACACACACACACACACACAGCCAGACCCTATGTTCCTCGACACATATATGTTTGCTCTTTGCACCATTTTATAATCCTCACCAGCCCGCGCCACACACGCCCCTGGCCGCCCCCTCGCCCTGCCACCACGCATGAATGGCCGGGCCGTGAGTGTACAGCTCCGGCGAGGTCTTAGCCCCAGTGACTCACCCGGTGCAGTAGTCCTCGCTGCTACCACTTTCCTCACCATCACCTCATCATTCTCCTCTCTCTCTCTCTAGCCAACACCAACCCAAAGCTTCCTCCTCCTGTCATCTCTCACTTTATATTTTTCGCACACACACACCTCTTCCTCTTCTCCCCACTACATACTCCCATCTACTTTTAAGCACCACCACAGTCACTCCACACCCCAGTAAAGCCCATCAAATCGCCCTACAGCATCCGAGAGTGCTCCCCCAAAAAAGAGGAAGATGAAAAAAAAGGACGGATTGGCATTCACACTCAAGACTCATCTGCATACTACGTTCAGCTGAGAGAGATATACTAAATTAAAGGGAAGGAGAGGGAGAGGGAGAAAAAAAAAATATTAGTACCGCTGTGAATGTGGTGAAAGAAAAGGTCGCTTGCCACAATGACGGGAATAAAGACCTAGAGATTAGTGGTTTTACTGAACACACACACACACACACACACACACACACACACACACACACACCATTCTATATCCCTAGGTGTTTAAGCAGTGTGTGTGTGTGTGTGTGTGTGTGTGTGTGTGTGTGTGTGTGTGTGTGTGTGTACAGGACCACGGCACCTTCTCTGGTTACTCATATTCTTGTGTTCTAATGTTACTCACTCGTACATTGTTTGCCCTGTGTCCCTGTGTGTCGCCGAGAGAGAGAGAGAGAGAGAGAGAGAGAGAGAGAGAGAGAGAGAGAGAGAGAGAGAGAGAGAGAGATTACGACATACCCTTCAGAGCTCACCCACGTCTTGGCTATAAGGCGTGAGAAGAATTTCCTCTTGTGGACACAGAAAGCACTGACTCCCGGATGAAGGAGAGAAGAGACTAAGGGCGGCGTGGTGAGGCGAGGTGAAGGCGAGGCTGGAGTATGGAGTGAGGGAGGCGGCGGCAGAGGATTGAGGGCCGCTGATAAGGAGTCTGGGTGATAAGAAGCGATTAACAGATAGGGAGAAGAGGGTTACCGCAATATGAGACCGTGGGGTGAGGGTCGAAAAGGGGAGAAATCGAACAGAAAGCATAAAAGAAAGGATGAAAGGATAGACAGGGAAGAAAAGAAGAAAGATGCAGTTTGTGTACGAGGTGTAAAAATGCAGATATAAAGATATTGACTGAAAGAGCAGAAAGAAAAGAAAAAAAAAGTGTAGTAGTAAAAGTAGAAGAATATCTAGCGGGACAAAATATTTGTTTGGCTCTGAGCTGAGGTGCTTATCAGATAGTGATAAGCAGCCTTGTGTGTGTGTGTGTGTGTGTGTGTGTGTGTGTGTGTGTGTGTGTGTGTGTGTGTGTGTGGCGAGATAGATAACAGTAAAGGGAGGGAATAGTGTGACGAGAGAGAGAGAGAGAGAGAGAGAGAGAGAGAGAGAGAGAGAGAGAGAGAGAGAGAGAGAGAGAGAGAGAGAGACGATGATTGGCGGGAGGAAGCACAGGGAGAAGGAAATGGAGGAGCTTCCCACGAGGTCCTCTCTTCTACCTCCCTCATAACCCCCTCTCCCCACTCTAAGGACTCCATTCCCCCCTCCCCCAGCAGCAGCATGCACCTGAAGGAGAGTTGAAAGCAAAATCCTGCGTCCTTAGAGAGTCATGATCCATTCCAAGGCAGTTTATTTTCTGACACGCTAATGGCGAAGGAAGTATATAAACCTTTTCCACTCCCTCTCACTGCAGTACAATCTCTCTCTCTCTCTCTCTCTCTCTCTCTCTCTCTCTCTAATCCATATTCAGAAACGCCTTCCCCAGAGTCGACTAGCATGGTTTTCCAGTTTCTCCTTATAATAAACTAGAAATCTTGCTAATCCATCACCAGAACCATAAAAATATTCTTATAACATGAACATCTTCAACAAGAACCTTTCAAAATACTCGTCGTGAGAGAGCGAAGCGTTCCTGAATAAGTCTCTCTCTCTCTCTCTCTCTCTCTCTCTCTCTCTAATCACGTTTCTCCGTTCTGATTGGCGTTTAATCTTTCTTTATTTCCTGTCCCCTTTCTGTTTTTCTGTCTCTATTCTCTGCCAGACTCTGTATATTAGGGACACACACACACACACACACACACACACACACACACACACACACACACACACACACACACACGAGACTTGTAATTGCTCTTAAATTGTCGTTTTCAAAGAAGGCATGATTAACTGTGTGTGTGTGTGTGTGTGTGTGTGTGTGTGTGTGTGTGTGTGTGTGTGTGTGTGTGTGTGTGTGTAAGGGTACAGATGAGAGGAAGTCGGAAAACAGGACAAATTAAAGAACGAAAACAGGAAAAGAGAATGAAAGAAATGAAAGAAAAAATAAAGCAAACGAAAGAGACAGAGAACGAGAGAAGAGGATAGATAGAGGAGGAGGAGGAGATTCTGTGGACCGAACACGAGGATTACCAAGGTCTCTGGACGCCCACAACACAGACACACACACACACACACACCTCTGCCTCTGTTCTGACTTCTGTCCATCCACATTAATTCCTCCCCCTGGCCAAGAGTCTCTCCTGTAGGCCGTGAGACAGGTGAGGCCTATTGCCAAGTCTCTCTCTCTCCTTCCCCTCTGATAAACAAATGAAGATCAACTGGGATAGGGGCGTGAGGGTTGCTGCTGAGGGGAGAAGTGGTGGTGGTGGCGGCGGCGGTGATGGTGGTGACGCCTGGCAACTCTCCTGATCTGGGCCAGAGGGAGGGCGAGGGGACTGAGGGGAGACACTGGGCCCATGCAGACTGGAGACTGGCCGAGAGAGAGAGAGAGAGAGAGAGAGAGAGAGAGAGAGAGAGAGAGAGAGAGAGAGAGATGGTTGTCCATTTTCCTGGATTGAAGGTGAATACCTACATAACCAAGCACGCACACGCACGCGCACACACATACACACGCACACGAAGACTGTTTTAGAATGTATATGGTATCGAGAGAGAGAGAGAGAGAGAGAGAGAGAGAGAGAGAGAGAGAGAGAGAGAGAGAGAGAGAGAGAGAGAGAGAGAGAGAGAGGGAAGGGAGGAAAGAATAGAAAGCAAGAGATTACTCATACCACTCACTAGGGAAGATACTGAGGTGAGGGGAGAGGGAGAGAGAAAGGGAAGAGGGAGATAGTGAGAGGGGAGAGGGAGAGAAAGGGAGAGGAGGAGGGAGAGGAGGGGGAGGATTTAGTACTATGGTATGAGGAAAAGAATGTGGCGAGGGGGAGGAAGAGAGAGAGGGAGAGGGAGAGGGAGAGACAGGGAGGGAGGTTGTGTGGTAATAGGAGAGGAGAGGAGAGGAGAGGAGAGGAGAGAGTGAGGGGAGGCTTGTGGGGTGGTTTAGTGAGGGGAGGAGGAGGAGGATGGTCGGCCACTGACACTGGGATAGAAGAAGAGGAGGAGGAGGAGGAGTACAATATCTTGATACTTGCATTTGTTTTTATTCTTCTTAGTATTGTTTATCTTATTTACTTATTATTTTCTTCATCTGTTTATCTTATCTATTCATTTATTTACTGATTTGCATATTGACCTCTACTCCCTTCCTCGTATCACTAAAACAATTGTTGTGTGTGTGTGTGTGTGTGTGTGTGTGTGTGTGTGTGTGTGTGTGTGTGACATACATAGCTTTACTTTAGCCATTACTCGCATTTGTCTCTGCCTGCGTGCTTCACTGTGTGTGTGTGTGTGTGTGTGTGTGTGTGAAGCGAGCGCCATCTACTAGCAGCTGCACACCACTCATCACAAGCACAATGGAAAACAAAGGAGAAACACGCATTAAAGCTACAGAACAGTGGGAAAAATGCTAAAAACAAGAGTCAGATGCAGTGCGAGTCCTCCCAAGCAGAGCGAAGCCTTACAAACAAGTCATTTTGAGCCTCAGCTGAGCGGCTTTACCGATGAAAAAGTTAGCGGAAAGTCTCGCAACGTCATCTGGCAACACTACCCTTACAGTTGCCAGGTGGCGCTAGTGGGATAAAAACACTGAAGAGAGACGAGATGGAGGAGGAGGAGGAGGAGGTGAAGGAGGAAGTTACTGGAGGAGGAGGAGGATGTGGAGTAACAGGAGAAGGTGGTATAAAGCTCCTTCAGTCTTTACGGGAGGAGGAGGAGGAGGAAGGGAGTGGAGGAGGAGAAGGAGGAAGGGAATGGAGGAGAAGGTGGAGTGAAACAAGGAGATAGAGAAGAGACCTTAGTTTCCACTCCCCATCCTCTCTCTCTCTCTCTCGTTTGCTTTCATTTCCCCTCTCCGTTTCCCCTTCCCACAAGATTATCAGCAGGTGATTTCAGCCTAAGAAGTCTCGCCGTAATTAATGAACACACCTGCCAGAGAGAGAGAGAGAGAGAGAGAGAGAGAGAGAGAGAGAGAGAGAGAGAGAGAGAGAGAGAGAGAGAGAGAGAGAGAGCAGTGGGGGAAGAAAGCGGGGAAAACACCAAAATCTGCTTGAAGTACAAGAAGTGACGAGTGGTGAGGGGAAGCCGAGGGGAGGGGGAAAGGGAGGGGCTAGAATTGAGCTTATAAGATGACGCAATGGCCCTGAAATGGAAGAAAGAGGGTGCCAAAAGTGAGGGGAACTGGTGCCAAAATGTGTCTGTGTGTGCCAAGAGTTAGTGAAGGGTGCCAAGAGGAAGGAGGAAGGAGGAAGGAGGAGGAGGAGGAGGAGGAGGAGGAGGAGGAGGAGGAGGAGGAGGAGGAGGAGGAGGAAAAAGGAGAAGGAAGAAGGGGGGTTAGGTTAAGGAATATTAGTGTCTGTCTGTCTCTCTCTCTCTCTCTCTCTCTCTCTCTCTCTCTCTCTCTCGTTTCTGAAGGACGCTCGCCCGAGTATTAAGTTTGTTTATAATCTCTGTTCCCAAGACCACCACCATTACCACGATTCGCTTACTAACATTATTAACAACTATTTAAATACCACCACCACCACCAACACCACTAAGAGCTCACATAATAGCTGCCAACAACATGAACACACACACACACACACACACACACACACACACACACACACACGAAGAATAAACAAAGTAGTGGGTCATTATGAAAGTGTTTGCGATTATGAGTGTCTTTTCATTCCTCTTCACTTTTTTTACTTCTTTACTGTTTGAATTAATGTTATATACTTCTCTCGTCTATTACTAGTGGAATGTTCGTCTTTATGCATTTTCTAACTTTTCTTTTCTTTACTAGTGGAATGTTCGTCTTTTGTACATTCTTAAGTGGTAAAATGTACAGAGAATCAACCAGAAATTAATGAACCTCGGCCTGTCATGCTGCTTGTATTGAAACTGCATATTGCCACCACCACTACCACCATCACCATCACCACAACTAAGCACTACACTAACACATATTTCACCACCAGAAAAGCACACTGACTGAAACTCGTAACCGTTTTATTAAGTTTCTTGGAAGGCTGACGTGATGAAAGTTTTCTTTTCTATTTCTCTCATTTTTAACCCCGACCACCGCAGCCATGCCATAACACACACAAACAAGGAAAAAAGTTTACAAAAAATAATATAAAACTGCAAAGAATACCATAACCTCTACATCCAATCCATCCTTACCTCCACTACCAATACCTTTTTTCTCTCTCTTCCTCCTCCTCCTCCTCCTCCTTCATACAATATCGTAACCTCCATATACACTACCATTCTTACCACCACCACTACTATACCTTCTTTCTCTCCCTTTCCCTCCTCCTCCTTCTCCTTCTTCTTCTCCACCGCCTTCTGCAGCAGCCCCAGCACCGCCTCCACCATGCAGGTATCACTGAGTCACCTGGGAGGCTGAGGGTTTACATAATTCAGGGGAATACGGAGGCGGGCCACAGTAGAGGACCACTTTCCCGTAACTTAGTAAAAACTTTCCACTTCAGGAGGAAACTTTAGCTCACAGACGAAGGGGATGAGGAGGAGGAGGAGGAGGAGGAGGAGGAGGAGGAGGAGGAGGAGGAGGATTGGGTATGTTGGGAGGGCAAGAACGGGAAGGATCAGAGGAGGAGGAAAAGGAGAGAGAGACCAGGGAATAAAAAGAGAAGAAAGAGGAAGAGGAGGGGGGCGGAGAAAATAGGGAAGCAAGTATACAAAGAGAAAAACGAGAAGAACGGTGAAGAAAGTGCAAGAAGTGAGGGAGGAGAGGTAAGGTGGAGGAAGAGGAGTGGAGGAGAGGAAGAGGAGTGGAGGAGAGGAAGAGGGAGGATAGAAGGAAAGAAATAGTGAGAAAAGGAAGAAAATAATAACCGCACACCAAGAAAAAACAAGACTGGAGGAGGAGGAGGAGGAGGAGGAGAGGGGAAGATTAGAGAGGTGGAGTCATAAGATCAGGGACAAGAGACAAAGACAGCGATAAAGATGACAAGGAAGAACAAACAGTAGATAAAAAGCAAGACTTGATTATGAGGAGGTAGAGAAAGAGAGGATGGTGAGGATGATGGCACGAGGAGGAGGAGGAGGAGGAGGAGGAGGAGGAGGAGGAGGAGGAGGAGGAGTGGAGGAGGAGGCAGTGTTTCGTGTTGCGCTGGTGGGCAGGCAAACGAGAAAATATTGGAAGACACTAGGGAGAAGAAAATCAATAACAGGAACCGAGAGGAAAATGACAAAGGGGAAAAGAGAGAAATGAAAAAAAAGGCTGAAAAAAACCCTCTTGTGTCTCCATGTAAAACGAGAGGAAAGAAAAAATGAAGAAAAAAACAGAAAAACAACAAGAACAAAAGGAGATAAAACGACAAAACACACACACACACACACACGACTAACAAATATGAAAAACAAGATAAGTAAAAACAGACCTTAAAAAAAAAGAAATCAAACGAAAAAAATGAAAAAAAACATGAAAAATGAAAACAAAACGCGAAACAAATAAAAAACAAAAAGAAAGAAAACTGAAGCATATTTGAGAGAGAGAGAGAGAGAGAGAGAGAGAGAGAGAGAGAGAGAGAGAGAGAGAGAGAGAGAGAGAGAGAGGAAAAAACAACAAAGGTGGTAACATGAATTTTGTCAGAGCGGACACCTGACAACACAGCAGCAACCAGGGAACGTAAACACGGCAACCCCGCAAATTAGCAAAACCTGCTACAATATAGACAGGAAAACTCCTTTTCTGCCTCCACTCCTCTCCTGCCCCCCACCCCCCTTCCATTATGGCGCTGAGAGAGAGAGAGAGAGAGAGAGAGAGAGAGAGAGAGAGAGAGAGAGAGAGAGAGAGAGAGAGAGAGAGAGAGAGAGAGGAAATTAAAATAAGCTTGTAAGTAAGAGGAAACAGAGAAAGATCAAGCGCTAATTGCAGAGTTAAGGAGGAGGAGGAGGAGGAGGAGGAGGAGGACAAGGAAGAGAAAGATTATACGTGGGAGGAACAAGAGGCCGACGTGGAGGAGAAAGATCAGAAGGAGCTGGAGTTGGAGGAGGAGGAGTATGAAGAGGAGGAAGAGGAGGAAGGGAAAGATGCGATGAGAAAGACGGGACGGGAGGAGGAGGAGGAGGAGGAGGAGGAGGAGGAGGAGGAGGAGGAGATGAAGATGTGGAAAAGGACTGAACGGAGGATAAAGAGGAGTAAAATGAAGATGTGGAGGAAAAGGATTGAAGGGAGGAGGAGGAGGAGGAGGAGGAGGAGGAGGAGGAGGAGGAGGAGGAGGAGGAGGCTATTTTCTCTGACCTCACGCAAGATAAAGGTGGAAATAAAGAAAAGGAAACAAGAGAGAGAGAGAGAGAGAGAGAGAGAGAGAGAGAGAGAGAGAGAGAGAGAGAGAGAGAGAGAGAGAGAGAGAGAGAGAGAGAATTACAAGGCCTAGCTAAATGGTAAACTAACCTCTTAATGAGTCGCCAGTGTGTCTGCTACTGTTGCGTCACTCTTCGCTGTTCTCTCCACCCTCCACTGCGTCGCCACCTCCACCTGCGAGAGAGAGAGAGAGAGAGAGAGAGAGAGAGAGAGAGAGAGAGAGAGAGAGAGAGAGAGAGAGAGAGAGAGAGAGAGAGAGAGAGAGAATAAATCAATGTAAGAAATGCAACACTCGTTTAATCCTATGCTAAATCTTCACTGATCCTTGTCACCTCAAATTTTTACTTCACCACCACCACCACCACCACCTCCTCCTCCTCAGCACCTGCGTATCTCCCACAGCGCCCGCCATGTTGCCCTTCCTCTTTCTCCTCCTCATCCACTTCTTTCCTCCCACCACCCCCATAAAACACAGCCAGTTGAAAACAGCAAAATGGTGAACACAGAAGCAGCGGCCATTGTGACTGAGGCTCATAATTTTTTGCTGCTACAAAGGTCCTGTGTTTGGGATGACGTGAGGGAGGGCCATGAGGAGGAGGAGGAGGAGGAGGAGGAGGAGGAGGAGGAGGAGGAGGAGGAGGGAAAAAGACGAAGACGAGGTACAAGAGAAAGTGCAGGAAAGAACGGAGGTGGACGAGGAGAAACAGTAATCATAAGGAGAAGAGGAAAAAGATGGAGAAGAAATAGACGAAGAAGTGGAAGAGGAAAGGAAAGAAAGAGGAGGAGGAGGAGGAGGAGGAGGAGGAGGAGGAGGAGGAGGAGGAGGAGGAGGAGGAGGAGGAGGAGGAGGCAGACATGAAAGTTAGAAAGGATAGAGAAGATAAGAAAAATGAAGGAGAAAGAAGAGAAGCGATAATACGAGAGAGAGAGAGAGAGAGAGAGAGAGAGAGAGAGAGAGAGAGAGAGAGAGAGAGAGAGAGAGAGAGGTAGCGGTGGTGGCAGTTACTGATAGAAGCTAATAGATAAATTGAGGGTCAGACCAAGGCTACCACTAAGATGAAGGCTAGATTGTGAGCTGCTGCTGCTGCTGCTGCTGATTACACAGTGCACATTTCTCTAAATACCCCGACACACACACACACACACACACACACACGTCACATACCAACGTACATACTTTTCATACAAGCTGGGAATGGAATAACTGACTGACTGACTGACTGGCTCACACACACACACACACACACACACACACACACACACACACACACACACACAGGAGTAAAACTGACACATACAAGTACTACGTGTTCTGAAGACTGGCTACGTGTACACGATCTGGAGGTGTGCCAGCAGCGCACGTACAGAGCCACAGTGCCTGCCTCTCTCTCTCTCTCTCTCTCTCTCTCTCTCTCTGTATTTAGGCTCCAGTACCCGTCTGCTTGTCCGTCTGTCTGTCTGTCCGTCTGCGCGCCCGGCTGGTCGTCGCCGCCGGGACAAACAAAGACGGCACGGCCACGCACTTCAGATCACAAGTTACGTTTCCGCCATTTGCGACGACGTGTCTGGGAGAGGAAGGCAGGGAAGGCAGGGGACGCAAGGGAGGGGTGCCGAGGGAGACGAACGGGAGTGGAGCGTGGAGGGGAAAGTGGGGAAGAGGAAAAATTAAAGAGGAAGCAATGTTAGAGGATGGGGAGAAATCAAAGAGGGAAAGGACGATGGGAGGGAGAGTGGGATGGTGAGAGTGGGAAGGAGGGACGCAACATCAAGAAAGAAGAAAACTCACTGTATTGGAGAGAGAGAGAGAGAGAGAGAGAGAGAGAGAGAGAGAGAGAGAGAGAGAGAGAGAGAGAGAGAGAGAGAGAGAGAGAGAGAGAGAGAGAGTCCGTGTGTAACTGAATACAATGTTGCAAATAGTGTGTGTAACTGAGTATACATATCATTTACCTTAAAAAAAAAAATAAATAAATAAAAAAACAATGGGTGTCTCGAATGGAGGCACATACACACACAAAAAGGAAAAAAAAAAATAAAAACTTGTTCCATCATTTTACCATTTTCATTTTTTTTTTCCTTCACGTCAATAAATGATAAGTTGAGTCACTGCTTCGTAACATCACCTGCACACACACACACACACACACACACACACACACACACACACACCAATTAAGGTACACTGGGTCGGTCATACGGTGCATTCACGTTCAGCTGTTGTAATGAGGAGCATGGCGTTGTTAGTAGTTAGTTAGTGTTCACATGATTGCAGCGGTGGTGGTGGTGGTGGTGGTGGTGATTATGATGATGGTGATTCTCTGTTAGTCGGTTGTGTTCAGCTGTTGAGTGATAGTGATAGTGGTGATTCAATGTTGGTTGGTTGAGTACAGGTGTTAATGACTAATGGTGATTATGATGGTGATTAGTAGATGAGATGGTGCGTGGGTGTTGAAAAGGGAGGTGTTGCTTGTTGGTGTTGATATTAAGGTGGTGATAATGAGGTGATCATGCATGTAATGGTGCTCAATTGGTGGTGGTGAACAGGTGGTGTTGATGGTGGTGGTGGTGGTGGTGGTGGAAACTGATGCTTATTCTGCATTTAACTGGTGATTGGGTAGTGGGAAATGGACATTGGCAACTGGTGAGAGACAGTGCTGTGAGGGGAACTGACTGGTGACTCCTGAATGGTAAACAATGGCAAACAGAGAGGCAGTAACAGGTGACAATAGGTGGTGGTGTTGAGATGGTAGTGACGAGGTGATGGTGACGAGATGGTGGAGGTATGGGGTGGTGATGTACTGTGGATGGTTGACCTGGTGGAGATAGTGATGAAGTGGAGCAGACTTGTTGAATAGTGATGGTGACGATTGTGAAGTTAGGTTAATGGTGGTGGTGGTGAGTGATAGTATAAGAAAGACTGAGGTAGTAGAGTAGTTAGGTTAGGTTAGACCGAAATGGTGGTGATGGTGATGACGTTGATGGTAATGGTGGTGGAGATGGTGATGACGGTGATGGTGATGGAGATGGTGACGGTGGAGATGGTGATGGTGGCAGAGATGGTGATGACGGTGATGGTGGTGGTGGTGAGTGGCGGTGTGCAGGAGGAGGTTGAGGTCCGGAAACTCTTCGTTAAACATTGTTCCCTCTTGAGTTAATGAAAATGAATTTCCGCTCTGGACTATTGAAGTTAGTGAGTGGTGATGGTGACTGGCAGTTTGGTAAGTGGCGGTAGCGGAGGCGGTGGTGGTGGTGGTGACGGTAAGCGGTGGTGGTGGTGATGGTGGTGGTGGTGACGGTAAGCGGTGGTGACAGGGACGGAAGTATAAACTTGTATAGTATTTGGATTTGTAGTTGGTGACGCTAGAATGTGATGGTGATGAGTGGTGGTGATGGTCCTAGTGATGGTGATGTGAGGTCTTCACTAAAGGGAGAATGAGGATGTACTAGGAATAAGGGAGAGAGAGAGAGAGAGAGAGAGAGAGAGAGAGAGAGAGAGAGAGAGAGAGAGAGAGAGAGAGAGAGAGAGAGAGAGAGAGAATGGTGGTGGTGGTAATGAGGATGATGCGAGTGGTGGTTGTGATGACAGTGGTGGATGGATATGTAGTGGAGGAAGAAGTGGAGGAATAAGAAGTTGACACTGTTAAGAGGTGCTTCAACACATTACAAGGGCGGCCGTGTGACGAGGCTTAGTGTGTGTGTGTGTGTGTGTGTGTGAGCGGTGAAGCGGAGGTGGGTCACTGTAGCGTGGCAAGCGAACGTCCCTGAGGCAGCGCTAGAGAGAGAGAGAGAGAGAGAGAGAGAGAGAGAGAGAGAGAGAGAGAGAGAGAGAGAGAGAGAGAGAGAGAGAGAGAGAGAAGAGGGCATAGGTGAGGGGAGAGTAGGAGAGTGCAACAGCGAATGGAACGGGAGGGAGGAGGGGCGTGAAGGAGACATGATGGAAGGGAAAGGGAGAGATGAGGGATGCTGCTCTCCTCTCCTCTCCTCCACGCATCGCCCTCCGCCAGAGTAGTACTGCATCCGAAGGTGACGCGCCATTATAAATTTGGGAGGACGGTAAAGCGATTCCTGAAGCGCGGCGTCACCAGAGGTCGTGCTCGCCGCCGCCGCCACCGCCGCTGCTGCTGCTGCTCCTCGTCCCTCTAGTGATGCACACAGCCGCGCCGAGTGACACCTAATTACCTCCCCGACGCTATTCAGACTCTCCCCGGCCATATTCAACCTCCCCAACATTAATACGTCTTGGAAAACAAAGAAAAATCGAAATCCGTCCCTAGACAAAAGAGAAGCGGATGAATAAACAGCGAGAAAGACGCGGGAGGCTAAAGAGAATCGATCGGGCAGTGTTGGGTGCAGCGGGCGGGAGGGAGAACCACTCGGCGGGGTGTGGGGGCGGCTGGGGTTAGTGGGTGGATGGGTGGGAGGCAGGGGTCCAAGGGACAGGGTTCAGAAGGCAGCTTGGATCCTTAGGGACTCGAGGACGCCGGGGATTCTCAAGGATGTCAGGGGAGGCTCAAGGATGCGGCCCATGCTTAGGGTGGCACGGGTGAAGGACACGGCGACAGACTCCCACTCGATCTCCTCCACCACCTTCTCGTGCTCCTCCTCGTCCAAGTGCCAACGGTGCCCACTTCAGTCTCATTCGAACGCTGTGGTTAATCTCATGACGTGGTGGTTAATCTTGTGACGCCCACAGTTCGATCCTCGCGCCCGTGTTTACCAGAGTGTGGGAGGCAGACCATATCATCGTAGCACGCACGTAATTGGCTGAGACAGATGATGCTCGCCGCGTCACAACCAATCCCAGTGGGGGACCGCGGCGCTGCCAGGCGTATGATGACTCTCCCTTTCATGCCAAAGCTACATTGCCCTGCCAAGGCTCTCCGGATGTTGCCAAATAACAGAAAAAAAAAAAAAAAGTAAAGGACAGCTGGAAACCACCCGTGAAAAAAAGTGACGAATTGAACTCCAAATATGCACAAATTGGAGGTTGTTGGGAGCACGTCGGGCGCCCTGTGCACACCAAACCGCCCCGCCGCAGCGCTGACAGCCTCGCCCGGTGATGGCTAGGGCATAATAGCTGTTGACAGTTAAAAACAGTTATTGGCAGCTATTATATAACTTAGAAAAAAAGGCGGGCAATAACAGCCAAATTCCCCACACGTGACAGGCACTACAGATATTGCCCGCTAAATATCGAGGGAGGGAGGCTGTACACACACATAAACACATCGCGGCGCTGCACGCTTTGTGATAACTAGGAGTGCTCGAGCTGCGGCGTGGCGGGGACAGGGCGACGACTGGGCCAGGAGGAGGGAGATAAGGAGGAAGTTGACAAGGAAGAAGAGGGAGAACTAACTATGAGAGAGAGAGAGAGAGAGAGAGAGAGAGAGAGAGAGAGAGAGAGAGAGAGAGAGAGAGAGAGAGAGAGAGAGAGA
The DNA here is from genome assembly GCF_017591435.1 of Portunus trituberculatus. Lineage (NCBI taxonomy): Eukaryota > Metazoa > Arthropoda > Malacostraca > Decapoda > Portunidae > Portunus > Portunus trituberculatus. The sequence continues at coordinate 27,418,994 of NC_059296.1, read as the reverse complement.
GTAGTGCTCCAAAAAGCTTTCCACGAATTGACATGAACTCAATGATGCGGAAACCAAGACGTTGCTTATCGTTGAGAGAGAGAGAGAGAGAGAGAGAGAGAGAGAGAGAGAGAGAGAGAGAGAGAGAGAGAGAGAGAGAGAGAGAGAGATGCAAATTGAGGGTAGTACTCATATATTTGTGTGACGGTGTGAGGGGAGACACGGTAATTGGTGAGAGTATAGTCACCTCAATCTCCTCCTCCCTCTACCAGAGAGAGAGAGAGAGAGAGAGAGAGAGAGAGAGAGAGAGAGAGAGAGAGAGAGAGAGAGAGAGAGAGAGAGCACGGACAAAACAAGCAAGGGAAGGCAGAGAGAGCAAGAGCAAGGAGAAGGGAAGCTGAGAGAGAGAGAGAGAGAGAGAGAGAGAGAGAGAGAGAGAGAGAGAGAGAGAGAGAGAGAGAGAGAGAGAGAGAAGGCTAATGAAGGGTAAGGGGAAGCAGAGGGGAGGTCAAGGAAAGGAAAAAAATAAAGGAGAGCTAATGGAAGCGTAGAAAATGGGACGAGAGAGAGAGAGAGAGAGAGAGAGAGAGAGAGAGAGAGAGAGAGAGAGAGAGAGAGAGAGAGAGAGAGAGAGAGAGAAGACCCTCAACATCTTTGCTCACACTAGAGCGGAGGTCTGGGGCAGAACTTGACCGGATTTTTGGCAATAAGACGATTTTGGTCCACGTTTGAACCCGACAGGTAGCAGAGAGAGAGAGAGAGAGAGAGAGAGAGAGAGAGAGAGAGAGAGAGAGAGAGAGAGAGAGACGATCCTTTGAAGTGGTCCCTCCATCCTCTCCCCTCTCCTACCTTACTTCTCTCCCTCTGAAGTCTCCGTTATAGTGGTGGTAGTGGTGGTGGTTGATCTCATCACCATCACCACCACCATCACTGTCACGTACAATTAGTCAGAGTGGTGTGACTACTATCTTAACAGAGAGAGAGAGAGAGAGAGAGAGAGAGAGAGAGAGAGAGAGAGAGAGAGAGAGAGAGAGAGAGAGAGAGAGAGAGAGAGAGAGAGAATGTCCTAACTGTACCGAAATATCTCTGTAGGACTTATCACACACACACACACACACACACACACACACACACACACACACTTATCTCTCCCTCTCCCTCCCTCCCCAATACACTCACTCCACAATCACCATCCACTACTCTCTCCCTACACTCACATACCTACTCTCACTCACTCTCCACTCACACAGCATACGTAACTACTCACCCTCCTGTCCCTCTCCTCTCCTCAACTCCTCCCACCCATCCAACACAGCCTCTTGACTTGTACACCACCACCACCACCACCACTTCCATTGCCATCCACCACCACCACCTTCTCCTCTTCCTCCACCTTCCTTCCTTCCTTGCCTTCTTCTACTTAGGTGCCTCTCGCTGTCCACACACAAGAGTCCGACGAGAGAGAGAGAGAGAGAGAGAGAGAGAGAGAGAGAGAGAGAGAGAGAGAGAGAGAGAGAGAGAGAGAGAGAGAGAGAGAGAGAGAGAGAGAGAGAGAGAGAGAGAGAGAGTACTTTTCTAACCATCACACAGCTTCTTTCTCCTATCCCACTACTAAGTCCTCTCTCTCTCTCTCTCTCTCTCTCTCTCTCTCTCTCTCTCAGGCCTCTCAGTGACTCAGGCGACTCCGACATATCGATTTTGTGAATATTTACCGGCCTGATCAAACCGTAAATATGCTTTCCGGTATATTGAGATGATTCCGCTTCACAATTTACGCCTCGAATATTTTTGCATACATTATTCTTTCCCTTTTTCAATTCTTTTTTTTTTGGGCTACTATTTCTCTCTCTCTCTCTCTCTCTCTCTCTCTCTCTCTCTGCGTGTATTATATTATTTTCTTTTCAGTGTGTGTGTGTGTGTGTGTGTGTGTGTGTGTGTGTGTGTGTGTGTGTGTTATTTATTTGTGGGTTTAAGAGAGAGAGAGAGAGAGAGAGAGAGAGAGAGAGAGAGAGAGAGAGAGAGAGAGAGAGAGAGAGAGAGAGAGAGAGAGAGAGAGAGAGACGTTATTGCTTCTATATACTATGTGAAACCCACTCCTCCTCCCCTCCCTCTTCTTTTTTCTCCTCCTCCTCCTTCTCCTCCTCTTCCTCGCATTAATGGCAACAGTGTCTCGGCCATGGCTCGGGTTTAGCGTTTGGCATTAAGTAACTTGGCTTGGCACTCCCTGGCACTCCTTCCAGAACTTCAGCATTTTGTCAGCCGCCAGAGAGAGAGAGAGAGAGAGAGAGAGAGAGAGAGAGAGAGAGAGAGAGAGAGAGAGAGAGAGAGAGAGAGAGAGTTGGTTTTTTCTTTATTTCTTTTTATTTCTTCTATTCGTTTATTGGAACTAACTGATTTTTTATTTATGAGAAATTTATTAATGTCGTTTTGTTTTATTACGTTTGTGTTTTGAATTATTTACTTCTAATTTGAGGGACAAGAAAAAATAAGAAGAAAAGGGGAAAAAAGGTGTTGCTGGACGTCTCATCATTCAATATAGATAAATGAGTAAACAAATGAATAAATTAATAAAAATGAGCTAAATAAAATGGTCATCTGAAAGTTCTGTTCACAATCGTAAGGGAAGAAAAATACAAAAAATCAAGGAAAAAGTGAAATGTTAAGTGAATCAAATATTTTCCTTGCAAACTTTGTCATCACAAGAAATGAAAAACGAAAAACTACGAACACAAATAAGAGAAATAAAGAAGATGAAGAATAAAAATGAACGTTTGCGTAATACCAAGAGCAAAATAAATTGATAAAGTAAAATAAAAACAAAACTAAAAGAAAAAAAATGAAAGAAAATGAATGAAAGAAATGTTCACGCAATTCCTTCTAAAAACAAAATAAATAAGTAAATAAACAGAAAAATAAATAAATGAATAAATAAATTAATTAAATAAAGCAATAAAACCCTCACGATTCACAACACCACCCAAAGAAAAGAAAAACTCACGATTCAAACACCACCACCCACCACACAAACACAGTACCACCACCCACCACACAAACAACACCACCAAGACTCTTTCCATTCACAAAAGGAGAAGAGAAAAGACCTGGAAATGTTTAAAAAATGTAGCAGATAAAGCACGTGAGAGACATATCTTTCTTCCTCTCGTGGCGCGAATAGTTTTCAGCTCGCGGGGAAAAGAATAGGGTGACAATGCCTTAAAAATGTTCAGACAGCTGCTTAAAATGCCGCCGCCAACCCACCAGAAATGTATCGACAGCGCGGGGGTGTGTGTGTGTGTGTGTGTGTGTGTGTGTGTGAGAGAGAGAGAGAGAGAGAGAGAGAGAGAGAGAGAGAGAGAGAGAGAGAGAGAGAGAGAGAGAGAGAGAGAGAGAGAGAGAGATTCAGCCTTGCACTTTTTTTCCTACGACGCTTAATATTTCATCAGTAGTAGTGGTGGTAGTAGTAGTAGTAGTAGTAGTAGTAAAAAGGTATACATTACATTGTGTATTTATTACATGGTTTCTTTTATGCACAATTAAAAAAAAAGCCTACCGGTCCTTCTTTCATGTGAAGTATGAATCGCTCTTGGTGAAATAGCAATGACTGGTAACATAATAAAGTTTTGAATACAGCTATACCAACCACCACTACTATACTAACATCATCAATAACAACATACTACATCACCTCACCAAATGAACCACACCTAAATCCCCTTTGAATCTAACCCCTTCAGTACAATGACGCGTTTTCATACCCATTGTTCATTATTTGGTGGTTTTATACAGCTTAAAAACTCATGTGGGTGAATAAAATAAAATGCTAAAGACTTTGGCCATTAATCTTCTGACCTTCACAGACCCTTCCTAATGTTAATAAAATGGTCATATCGTACACAAATCTCAAAGCAAAAATGTGTCCCTGTATTGAACGAGTTAAACGCCCTAAACCTCCATCAAGTTAACCAAAGTACACTGTTGGGCGACTCACTTTAGAAACATGTTCTTTACTACACCTACCATTACTACAACACCAACATACTACACACCACACCACCTCATCTCATTGAAACACACCCAAAACACTGAACTCTGAAGACGCTAAACCTCCCTTACGTTAGGCAAATTTGAGCGAGTCACACTAAGTACGTATTCATTTAGCTACACCTATCACTAAACATCAACAATAAAAATAAATAAATAAATACCACCAACTCAGCTCGTGAATCTAACCCAAACACTGAACTCTGAACCCGCTAAACTTCCCTCACGTTAGATAAAATTGAGTCACACTATGCACATATTCCTTTACTACACTTACCACTACAACAGCAATATATTAGAAAAATGCAAATAAAAAGGCTCACTTGATTGCCAGTCCTCTAAAACATTTAGAGAGTTAGCCGAAAAAAAATCTGTCTTGAAACCTCCCTCTTAAAAGAAATCAAGTCGTATGAAGATGGAAATACAGAAGCCGGTAGGGAGTTCCAGAGTTTACTATAGAGAAAGGTATGGACGACTGAGAGTACTGGTTAACTCTTGCATTATAAAGTTAGACAGAATACCACACCACCTCGACTCATGATACGCACCCCAAAACACTGAACTCTAAACCTAAAACCCGCTAAACCTCTCTTACATTAGACAAAACCGAACGAAGTCACACTGTAGTTACATTACCTCTGTGTTCCTTCCCTCCTTGGCTGCCCGTCACGTGAAGCAAGCAAGCAGGCAGGCAAGCAAGCAAGCAAACCCCACACAACACTTTAGAAGGCGTTGCTGGTGGCGCCCGACTCTTGCTGGGGAGACGCATCCGAAGACGCCAATAATTCTGCCCCCCCAATGGCTATCCAATACCCATCCCCCCCTCCATTGCCTCCCATGGGCGGCTATTCACCTGAGATACATGTGTGGGTCTTATTGTGGTGGGGAGAGGGGGAGGTGAGGGGAGGGATGGGTGGAGGTGGTGGTAGAGGGATTAGATGTTTATATAGAGGAGGAGGAGGAGGAGGAGGAGGAGGAGGAGGAGGAGGAGGAGGAGGGTGAAAGTTTAAAGTTTTCTTTTATATGTGTGTGTGTGTGTGTGTGTGTGTGAGAGAGAGAGAGAGAGAGAGAGAGAGAGAGAGAGAGAGAGAGAGAGAGAGAGAGAGAGAGAGAGAGAGAGAGAGAGAGAGAGAGAGAGAGAGAGAATTTCTTAGTATGCATCTGGTGGTGGGTGGGTGGGTGGGTGGTGTGGGTGTGGGTGTGGGTGTGTGTGTGTGTGTAGACGAGGAAAAAAATAATCCCTGGCATACATAGACACCTAAACAAACAGACAGACAGACAGACAGACAGACAGACGCGAGAGGCAAAGGGCAGAGAGAGAGAGAGAGAGAGAGAGAGAGAGAGAGAGAGAGAGAGAGAGAGAGAGAGAGAGAGAGAGAGAGAGAGAGAGAGAGAGAGAGAGAGAGAATTGAGGAAGAAATCGGAGTAAAAGTTTCCACGAGAGAGAGAGAGAGAGAGAGAGAGAGAGAGAGAGAGAGAGAGAGAGAGAGAGAGAGAGAGAGAGAGAGAGAGAGACGTGGAGAAGGCAAGCCAAAGATCAGCGATAACTCGTGAAAGCATCTTATTAAACTGCCAGTGTGTGCTATAGTGTCCCCAAGTGTAGTCTGCAGCATTACGGATTATTACTTGGGATTCCTGGCGTGGTTAAGAATCCTCCCTGACCACCAGCAAGGAGGAGGAGGAGGAGGAGGAGGAGGAGGAGGAGGAGGGACTATGGTAGCTTGTAAGGAGGAGGTGGAGAAGGAAGAAGAGGAGGAGGAGGAAGAGGGACTGGTAGCTTGTAAGGAGGTGAAGGAGAAGGAAGAGGAAGGCAAGCCGGAAGGTCGTATGAAGAGCTGGAGGAGGAGGAGGAGAAATGGATTGCATCATTCTTAGAGAGAGAGAGAGAGAGAGAGAGAGAGAGAGAGAGAGAGAGAGAGAGCACCACCCCTCACTCTCAACTCCTTTCCTTCACAACTTCACTCACCACCCGCATCTGCCTCCCACCCCCATCACTGTCCCGTCCTCTCCTACCCCTTGCCACCTCCTCACCCTCACCCCCGCCACTGGACACACTCGGAGGGAGACAGCGAACTGGGAGCTCTTATTGACGTTATAGTAAGGATGAGTATCAGGGAGGTGATGAAACAAGGCGTGGATAAGGATTTGAGAAAGAGAGCTGTCTGAATAAGGGTCTGGTGGAGGGAGATGAGGTGATGTTAAGGGGGAGAAGTTTATGTGGAGGTATTGGTGGTACAGGTATCTCCAGACAGGATACAGGTGTTGGTAGGGAGGGGGATGAGGAGGTGGAGGGGGAAGGAGCCAGTCACCTTGATAAGATAGCAGGTGTCTGTGTATGTGTGTGTCTATGTGAGTGTGTCTAGTGCCTCAGCCGTCTCCTGCTTAGCTTACACTCTTGGCTGGCTGACACACGTGGTTCCTCCCCCCTCCCTCCTCTCTCTCTCTCTCTCTCTCTCTCTGCTCTGTTCTGTTCTGTTCCACCAGACAGGTATACGTTACTAAGTCATTCTTCCACTATATCTCTTATCTATATCGCTTTCCTTCTAATATAACGCAAAATGTACACGTAAAAACAATAACGAAGCTAATAAGATCGTTCTGTACCACTCAAGTTACTCAAAAATGCTAACTACAGTACCTTGAGCGAGGAGACTAGTTTGTGTCGAGCCTCAAAACATCCTGGCTTAACAATATCAAGAACAATAGGGCTTCTGACAACACACACACACACACAGAGAGAGAGAGAGAGAGAGAGAGAGAGAGAGAGAGAGAGAGAGAGAGAGAGAGAGAGAGAGGTTATATCCACATTCAATAAACTACAAAAAAGTAATTCATAACTCGTTTCTTGATAGAAATGAAGTAGCGTAAATAAAAAATAATCTTAAACCTACTCGAGTGAATATTTTGCTTTTCTCCTTCACGCCGTCACTAGCTAGTAATGTGTTCACCGTCGCATTACAACGGGCCGCTTCCCTCCCTCCCTTGCTCCTGTCTATTGGGATTGTAGCTATATACTAACTTTCACAACCTCCCGCTCCACTTCCTGCGACGGGAATAAGTTGGGCGTTTACAGCACCAATATTAAGCATCTAAGTAGTACAAGTTGAGATTTTAATTTGATACGGTTTGGTGCAAAGCGGGTTAACTAATTGAAACTTGTAATTACTACTGAGAGTACATTATTACTAAGACTATCAAATGTAAAGCGTGCTCTCCCGCCCACACACACACACACACACACACACGCACACACGCAGGTTTTCAAATGTAAATATAGATCTTGAGACATGCATTACCAGAGAGAGAGAGAGAGATGTGTGTGTGTGTGTGTGTGTGTGTGTGTGTGTGTGTGTGTGTGTGAACAGTAGCCATCCATCAACTGAAAAAAAAAACCTTTTGAAGACACACTCACACCTGAAACACACACACACACACACACACACACACACACACACACACACACACACACACACAAGACATACACTCACACAAAACAGACAAACAGTACACCACCACACCACAACAAGAAGCACCACAGGGTAATACCACAACCACAACAGTTGCACGCGCGAGGCTCCCCCAGTACCACCTCCTCCCCCAGGGCAGTCCTCACCCACTGGGACTCAATCACTGTTAACCTCTTGCCTTGTGAAATTTGATCTGGATGGAGTGACATTCTTTGGGGGGATACATTTTCCACGCCAACGGAGCCGAATGACGGTGTGAGCATCCCAGAGAGAGAGAGAGAGAGAGAGAGAGAGAGAGAGAGAGAGAGAGAGAGAGAGAGAGAGAGAGAGCATATCCTGACAAGATATTAAACAAAAATATGGCTCATAAACAGAGGAAACAGAGAGAGAGAGAGAGAGAGAGAGAGAGAGAGAGAGAGAGAGAGAGAGAGAGAGAGAGAGAGAGAGAGAGAGAGAGAGAGAGAACGCATATCCTGATAAAGATAATTTTGAACAAATATGCCTGAAGAACAGAGGAAACGGGGGTGAGAGAGAGAGAGAGAGAGAGAGAGAGAGAGAGAGAGAGAGAGAGAGAGTAGTGGGAAGAGGGGGAGAGGGAGACGGATGTAACTGATTACGTTCTGTTACTAGCCAGCCAAACCTTGAAGCCATACTGTGCACACACACACACACACACACACACACACACACACACACACACACACACTGGTAGTAGCAGCAGTAGCAGCACGAGACAAGTTACATTATTCTAACATGCAGTATGTATCGCGAGCACCGTTGAGTTGGTCACGGTGGGGCGGGGCGGGGAAGGCTGCGTGGACACTAGCAATACAGACAGACTTGACCCGCTCACTCCTCCACTGGTCGCTGCTAACGTAACTCAGGCGACATTTACTCCTAACTTTCTCCGGCCACGTAACTTCAAATGAAATTAAAGAGTAAAGAATGTATGAAGGTATTTCCAACTTTTCTTCTTGTTGTGTAAGGTAACAATTTTCAGGCCAGAACACGGTTATTTATTCATTCAGTTATATAAATGTATTTCTAACTTCCCCGTAAAGGATTAAACTTTAAGCAGGAACATAAAAGATAGTGGACAGTTATTTACTATACTATATAACTTTTTTTTATATATAACTATTTTTATTTAATTCTTTTTATTTTTTCTAGCGAGCCACCTTGGGTTGTACCGCATTACTGTATAGATCGAGTTGGAAAATGAGAGAAAAATATGTCTATTAATATTTCTTGCACACACGATCCCGACAAAGAAGAAAAAATTATATCATGGTTAATTTTAATCAGAAAACTTTTGTCTAATGCAAACAGGAAATATAATCAAAAAATGGTATCGACGTTGTTAAAAAAAGCAAAGCAGCGCACACTCTCACTCTCTCTGTACAGTAAACAAGAATTCAACCTCAACAACTCTGGCAAAGATTGTGTCTAACCCCGCAGCTGCTCGCGTTCCCACAGTGAGGCGTGGTGGTGACTGGTGAGGCCCTGCTGGCTCTTCTTCCCTCCACTGCCCCACCCCTGCCTTGCCTTGCCCCTGCCTCTGCCCCTGCCTCCCCGCCAGCAGTCTCCCCTCACTGTCCTCAGCTCAGGAAAAGACACAACGCTCGAAAGGATTACTCACGCAGGATGAATAATAATGGTGGTGGTGGTGGTGGTGGTAATAATAATAATAATAATAATAATAATAATAATAATAATAATAATAATAATAATAATAATAGGTACTGAAATCTTAAAATAAGATTGGTCTAAAAATCTGAGAGAGAGAGAGAGAGAGAGAGAGAGAGAGAGAGAGAGAGAGAGAGAGAGAGAGAGAGAGAGAGAGAGAGAGAGAGAGTCGCCACGCCCGCCGGGCCTTTCTCACTCCCCATCACTACCACCACCTCTACCACCACCAGGAGCCTCGGCTTCAGTAAGCGAGAGCAGCTTGCAAATATGTCCACTCAGCCTCTTGGCATAATCCCCCGCCACTCGCGTCACTTAGAGGAACTGAATGAAATTTGTCCACCACCCGTGAAGAGAACAGCCAACCAGCCAACCACTCCCTCTTTCACTCTCCACTACTACTACTACTACTACTACTAAGAGATAAAAAAAAAAGTGGAAGGTTAGCGTTCGTGTGTTACGGAAAATCCCAGGCAGTGTTTGGCGGCGGAAAGGAAAGCAAGGCAAGGCAAGGCAAGGCAAGGCAAGGCTAGGCTCATTCCCTCCTTCCCTCCGTCCCTCACCCCGGCCACTACCACACCTCAAATTGCCTCCACGTGAATGTTATGATTTACAACAGACGACGTGGCACCTAATTAAGGAAAGATGTCACGTGGCACTTTGCTGTGTCCGTCTGTCTGTCTGTGTGTGTGTCCACTGGTGAGAGGAAACGAGGAGGGAGGAGGAGAGGACAGGAGGTGAGTTCGTGGTGGTGGTGGTCGGGAGGGAGGAGTGAGGGGAGTGAGCGGCGGGGAGTGAGAGGGAGGGGAATGAGCGGCGGGGAGTGAGAGGGAGGGAAGGGAGCGATATCTTGGCATGCCAGATGGGACGACTCCACCTCCACCACCACTACCACCACCACCATCACTACCTCTACCACTCCCTCCTCTTCCTTCCTCCTCCTGTCAACCACACTCGCAAACCACCACCACCACCACCACCACCATCTCACGCCGCTCACAAAATGGAGGGAACAGAAAATGGATAAGGAGGAGGAGGAGGAGGAGGAGGAGGAGGAGGAGGAGTGGTAGTGGTAGTAGGTAAGGGATGGGCCGTGGCAGCAGGATAAGTGTGCCGCTCAAGCGTGAGGTGGAGAGGAGAGGTATTTCCAGGCTTCTGAGTGGAGTGTGTTACGTGGGCCATCCTTTCCCCTCTGTGTGTGTGTGTGTGTGTGTGTGTGTGTGTGTGTGTCTCATTCACTACTGCGTGTGTGGGTGCATGCTTGCATAGAGAGAGAGAGAGAGAGAGAGAGAGAGAGAGAGAGAGAGAGAGAGAGAGAGAGAGAGAGAGAGAGAGAGAGAGAGAGAGGTGAATAAGGTCGGTGGTTGCAAAGTTGCATAGGCTAAGTAGAGCTAGAAGTGGTGGAAGTCGTATATAGAGATGTAGTAGCAGTCGTAGTAGTGGTAGTGGTAATAGTGGTGGTAATAGTAGCAACCGTAGCAGCAGTAGTGGTTCCGGGAATGTGGTGGAGGTGGAGTATGTTAGAGTGGTGGAGGTGTGTGGAGTGAGTGTGGGAGGTATGTAGGTTGTGTTGGTGGTGGTAACACAAGTGGTGGTAATGATGGTGGCCGACATTGTGACGCTTGTCTGGTGAACGTGACGCGTTCGACCACAATGGCCTGAGTAAAAGATGGCGCCTGTGATATTGGGGAATTTCGGCGAGCCATCCCAACATGACTCTAGCGAGGAGGGAGTGTGGAGGATGTGGTGGTGGTGCTGCTGGAGGTGGTGAGTGAGGAGTGGGCGGCGGTAATGTTGGTGGAGGCGGAGTGAGGCGTGGGAGACATGTCTGGTGTTGTATGGGCGGGAGGGAGGCAGGACGGAGCAGGGGGAGGGCCGGGCCAGGAGAGGACCCACGAATTGGCTGGCTGCTCCCCTCCGCTCCACCAGCCGTCAGAGGGGAAAGTTGAAGATGCACTCGGAACAGGCTTGGCACTCTAGGAAAACCTGGCAGAGTGGAGGGCGCCGCAGCGAGCAGGATGTGTGGCAGGGAGAAGTGAGGGGCCACCATCTGGTTAGGCTACTCACCCAGAGAGGCGCGGCTGCCAGGTCGAGTCTTTGGCTCTCAGTGCCACGTTTTGGAGACGGGACAAGTCAGCACTGGCACAGCAAAGACACTGTTGTGTGACGGCGGCTATGTGGAAGGCAGGCAGGGACCAGAGGAGCGACGAGAGGAGCGTGTGTGCAGCAGGAGGGGCACGCCGGGACTCACTCGCCGCCCACGCTGGCCCCGCCGCGCCACCCTCCCGACTGCCGCCACCTCCGTCAAAGATGGCTCTAAGCGCGTCGTCTGCTATCGCCCTGCCATCCGAGAATATCCGAGCCATCTTGGTGTCCGGTCCTTCTCGGCTGGAATTTCCGGCACCGTAGCGAGCGGGAGGCGGGAGCCACACGCTTTGTTCAGGGTTTAACTAAAGGTCCGACTGATATACGTGAGTATGGGCCGCCTCCCTAAATGCTAACGCTGCCGAGTGTCGTCTGCCACTGAACGGCGACCGAGTTGGCGGGAGACACACCCCATGGGAGGGAAGATGGCGAGTGGCAGCATTTAAGAGTGTCGTGTTTGTAGAAGATACAAGGCCGGGCCTACGGTCTTTGTGACTCGCCTAGAGTACTCGTAGGTGACTAGTGTGAGGGAAGCTTGAAGGAAAAATAGACAGTAATGCAGAAAGACTTGTAGAAAAGGAGAAACATTGTCCGCCAGAATTTTCCGACAACCCATAAAATAAATAATTATTGGGTGCGAGAGCCAATGAGCGTCGGGGCAGGCGTGGCCACGGGGGCGGAGCGAAGCAGCAGCGCCACGTTTGAATCGATACTCGCGCGAGAGGTGGAGAGGTAAAGCGTTATCTTCATATAACATTTTAATGATCTCGTAAACTGTACACTCCCACAGACCCGGACATTTAGAAGTTTAGATATTATACCTGGTGACGATTCGAAGCAGGGGAGGCGGGTGGCGGGCAGTTACCTGTGGTGTCCTCAAGTACTGTACGCTGGACGCTCTGCCTTCCTTCCCAACACTCCCCAAAGCGGGGCCAAAATAGATTCACGAATTGATAAATAAATAACAGACGGGGAAATGCAACGGATAAAAGTGAGAAAGAAACAGAAATGAAAAATACTTAAAGATAGAAAACGCTCAACAAGTGAGAGTAGTAGCACACACACACACACACACACACACACACACAGAAAGACAAACAAAGAAATACACACAGACACACACACACACACACACACACACACACACACACACACACACACACACACAGACACACACACACACACACACACACACACACACACACCGTTCTGTACTCTCTCTTACCGGTCCCCAGAAAACCTCCACCACCACCACCACAACCAACATTTCCACCTCGGCCTGCACTACATCCAGTCTGCCTCAGTTTCCCTCTGGGCTGCTGGGGAAAGAGAGCCCCGGCCTCCTCCTTCAGATATTAATCCCGAGTCACCGTGGGTCTTTGTAGCTGGAGGGGCGGCGGGCGAGGGGCGGCGAGAGGCTGTGTCTGTGTTTGCTGGGAGGGCGGAGGGACTTAGTGCAGAGGGAGAGCTGTAGCATTATCAAACGTCCCATCCCACTACTACTACTACTACTACTACTACTACTACTACTACTACTACTACTACTACTACTACTACTACTACTACTACTGCTGCTGCTGCTGCTGCTGCTGCTGCTGCTACTAATGCTACTAAGTTCTGCTAGAGTATTTTCAACGCTATCATCGTCACCACAACACTGTTGACTATCGTACTAACACTTATCACACGTCCTCTACCACTATCACCGCTACCACCACCACCACCGCCACCACCACTTCCACCACTACTATTGCTATTGCTGCTACTGGTACTGCTACTGCTAATACAGCTACTACTATTATTACTTCTACTACTACTACTACTACTACTACTACTACTACTACTACTACTACTACTACTACTACTACTACTACTACTACTACTACTACTACTACTACTACTGAAACCTATAGTAATAATGATAATAATAATAACGGTAGTAGTAGTAGTTAGTAGTAGTAGTAGTAGTAGTAGAACTCGTAATAATAATGATAGTAATAATGATAGTGATAATAATGATAATAAAAAATAATAATAATAATAATGATAATAATAATGATAATAATAATAATGATAATAATAATAATAACAATAATAATAATAATAATATAATGATAGTAATGATAATAATAATAATACATGATTATCATCACCATGAACAATAGTTACTACTACTACTACTGCTACTACTACTACTCTTACTACTACTACTACTACTACTACTACTACTACTACTACTACTACTACTACTACTACTACTACTACTACTACTACTACTACTACTCCTCCTCCTCCTCCTCCTCCTCCTCCTCCTCCTCCTCCTCCTCCTCCTCCTCCTCCTCCTCCTCCTACTACTACTACTACTACTACTACTACTACTACTACTGCTACTACTACTACTACTACTACTACTACCACCATCACCACAATCTTAAAGGCGTTGTCGTAATACTACCAGTATCACAAATTAAAGTGGTACCACTGCCACTACAGTACTGCTACAACAACAACAACAACAACTACTACTACTACTACTACTACTACTACTACTACTACTACTACTACTACTGCTACTGCTACTGCTACTACTACTACTACTACTACTACTACTGCTACTACTGCTGCTGCTACTATTACTACTACTACTACTGCTACTACTACTACTACTACTACTACTACTACTACTACTACTACTGCTACTCCTACTACTACTACTACTACTACTACTACTACTACTACTACTACTACTACTACTACTACTACTACTAGCACCATTATCAACACAACATCGTTTCTTTACTACCACTACTGGCCTTAGTACCAATCCTGTTGTTAACCCTTGTATCTTCATCACCACCACCACCATTAATGCCACCACCTTTTCCCCCCCACTCCTCCACCACTGCTATCACCATTGGTACTGCCATTATCATCGTTTCCCTCTACAGCCACCACCACCATCACCACCACCACCACAACCACTAGTATGCTATTCATTAAATAGTCCTTCAATACTTTTAACACCACCATCACCACAACTGCCACCTCTGTCTTCCTTCTACACATATTCCATCATTATCCTCCTCCTCATCATCATTATCATCATCATCACCATCATCATCATCATCATCATCACCACCATTATCATCATCGTCTTTTTATATTATGCTCGTATTGTTACTACAATAACAACAACAACAACAACAACAACAACAACAACAACAACAACAACAACAACAACTACTATTACTACTACTACTACTGCTACTACTAGTCCTACTACTACTACTACTACTACTAATAATAATAATGATAATAATACTGTTGCTGTTGCTGCTGCTGCTACTACTACTACTACTACTACTACTACTACTACTACTACTACTACTACTACTACTACTACTACTACTACTACTACTACTACTACTACTACTACTACTACTACTGACGAGGCAGGAGAAAGTGCAGCAGTAGTTATGGTGAAGGTTTGTGTGGGCGTGTGGCTGTGCAGTTGTTGATGGTGATGGTGATGGTGATGGTGATGGCAGGATGGAGGGTTAGTGGTGATGATAATAATGAGGGTTGTCATAAAGGCTGCCAGAGGGGGGCAAAAAAGAGATAGATCAATTTAATGGTGTGGCTATTCATCTGTCATATATTAAGGGAAACGAGTTGAAAAGTGGCTGCAAAAAAAGTGAGGTGGTGATTTGATGATACAAGACAAAAAAAAAAAAAAATATATATAAATAAAATAGAAGAGGGAAAGTACGAAAAGAGAAACGTACTTGACAAAAACTAAAATAAATGGGCAGATAAATTAAAAAAATAGGGTAAAATAGTCTTGATTGCGACCATTTTAGTGAGTTATCTGTTAGTTCTTAGATATATTTTTTTCGTGGGAACTCCAAAGAACTACACAAAGAAGCAGAGTGTTGTGTTCCCAGCTCTGTGTCTTCCTCCTCCTTCCTCGCCACTGAAGGAAGCGTGTGGTGTTAGACTACGAGTATAGCAGCTGTTCTGGCTCATCTTGGCTCGTTCTGCCTGTGTATGTGTTATGGATATGCAAGTGTATCTCCTCTGCCCATGTACACTCAATCATATTCATGTTTATGTATTGAAGTACTGTCAGTCCATGTATGTATGTATGTATGTATGTATGTATGTATGTGTATTTATTTATTTATCTGAGTCTTTCTATATATCTTTCTTCATTTTTCTCTTTCCTCCTTTCCTTATTTATTACTTTTCATTCGTACATCTGCCTATCTTCATTTATTTACGTATCTTTAAGTATGCATCTATGAATTTAAGACTCTGAATGGACTGATTTGGCTCTATATATTTTCTTATTCATTTATTTATCTATTTATGTATGTCTATGTATGTCTATATTCATATTTGTCTGCCTGTATGTATGTATGTATGTATGTATGTATGTATGTATGTATGTGATTATCTGTATTTGTGTGTCTACTTTATCTATCTCCCTATCAGCGTGAGTGTCTAGCTATCTTCCTCTCATATGTTGCTGATTCTCCCTGTATGTAATTATCTGTATCTGTGTCTATTTTATCTATCTCCCTATTTGTGTGAGTGTCTATCTATCTTTCTGTTTAATGTTACTGATTCTTCCTATTTACATCTATCTTCCTTACCTACATCATTTAATTATCTAAGCATTTCTTTTCGGATGCACAAAACTGAGACACTCGAACACTAACGGGGACTATGAAAGAGTGAGGGACTAATGGGGCGGATAAGTGAATAAAGCTGAATAAATAATGCCATCACTGAATAAATAAGTTAGTAGTAGGCATATATCACAGGTCTAGGAGGTGATGAATAAGTGATAAATGATCGATAAATGAATGGACGATGAATGAACGAGTCATGGGTGAGCAATGAATAATGAGAGAGTCGGAGTGAATAAATAAGTGAATGAGTGAGCGGCTACATCACTTTACAAGCTTTACTTTGGAGTGTTCCCGTCCCCAGCGGCTCTCCTCTCCCAGCCAGCCAGAGCCATACACACTGCCTATACACTGACCATTCCGAATTATGTATGGGTGACGGTAATTCCTGTCTCATTATTCCTCATCAGGCACTCACCTCTCTGTATTATTTGCCTCGTGTGTGTGTGTGTGTGTGTGTGTGTGTGTGTGTGTGTGTGTGTGTGTGTGTGTGTGTGTGTGTGTGTGTGTGTGTGTGTGTGTGTGTGTGTGTGTGTGTGTGTGTGTGTGTGTGTGTGTGTGTGTGTGTGTGTGTGTGTGTGTGTGTGTGTGCTTGTGTGTGTGTTGGCATGGGAGACAAGAGTGTTAACAATACTACATACCAGACATACTGTGAACGTACCCTTGTCCTCCTCCTCCTCCTCCTCCTCCTCCTCCTCCTCCTCCTCCTCCTCCTCCTCCTCCTCCTCCTCCTGACTTGGGTTTAAGAGAATAGATTCTTTCTTTCGTATGGTACTTTGACTTTTCATCATCCCAATAAGTTTAATCTCTTTCTGTCTGTCTGTATGTCTGTCTGTCTGTCTGTCTGTCTGTCTGTCTGTCTGTCTGTATGTCTGTCTGTATGTCTGTCTGCTTGTCTGTCTGTCTGTCTTTTTATATGTCTGTTTGTTTCTATGTCTTCCTGCCTGTCTGATTCATATAGTCTGTCCCTGTGTCTGTTTGACTGTGTGTATGGCTATGTCTATCTACTTGTTTGTCTGTATTTTGCCTGTCTGTATGTCTGTCTATGTTTGATTAGCTCTCTGACTGTTTGTTTTGTCTGTCTGTCTCTTTAGATATCCCGCTTTGTGTCTGTCTGTCCGTGTGTCTGAGGGTGAAGTACATAAGCAGGGAATTGAACACAGTAACCAGCAGACGGAGAGATGGGGAGATGAACTGTTGCATCTGTCTCACCACTAGGAACAAACATTTCAAGACCACGATGGGGAAGGAAGGCGGTGACTCTCTTCTCTTTGGCATTTCCGAGATGGCTTTCCCCTACATTCCCTCCCTCCCTCCTCCTCCTCTTCCTCCTCTTCTTCTTCTTCTTTACTCCTCGTCCTTTTTCTTTCTTCTCATCCATCCACCTTCCCTCCAGCACTCATAATTTCTAAAGTATTTCTTCCTTTCTTTTTTTTTTCCCTCTCCAATTTCGTGCATAGAGACTTTCGCTTGCACTCACTCACTCACTCACTCACTCACTCATTGTCTCGCTCACTCACTCACTCACTCACTCACTCATTTTCTTCTTCCTTACATGTAATTTTCAGTTGATTTTACTTGTTTTTTCTTCATCACTCCTTAGTCTCCCTCCCAGTGTCTGTTACTACTACTACTACTACTACTACTACTACTACTACTACTAATAATAATAATAATAATTTTTTTTCACTCTAACCTTCATTCTTTTGCTTTTATTTTTCCTCTTCTTCCTCCTCCTTGTCTTTATTCTTGTTTTCATCGTTTTCTCCTCCTACTCCTCGATTTCATTGTCTTCGTCCTCGTCCTCGTCCTCCTCCACCTCCTCCTCCTCCTCCTCCTCCTCCTCCTCCTCCTCCTCCTCCTCCTTCACTGCTGCACGTACACATATACATAATAGGAGAGAGAGAGAGAGAGAGAGAGAGAGAGAGAGAGAAAAAAACGCTCATCTCTTTTCCTCTTTCCTACGCTACCCCACATTCTCTCTCTCTCTCTCTCTCTCTCTCTCTCTCTCTCTCTCTCTCTCTCTCTCTCTCTCTCTCTCTCTCTCTCTTTCTCTGTCTCTCTCAGTCTGAATACAACCTCATAATTCACACTCTCTCATCATTTCACCTTCCTTTGTATTCCATCGTGTGTCTGTATAGGCTCACCTCACACTCAGCCCGGCCGACGCTCGAGTGACAGACAGACTATACATACAGGGAGCACTGCGGCGGCGGGCGGGACCTGGTTGGTGTACGGGGTGTCTAGTGTGTCTAAGGCCGCCAGGTGGAAGATAGAGGGTCACGCCAAGTCCTTCTCACCGGTGGGACAGAATCGTGGCCACCCTCACCTCACCTCGTCCTCCCCCGCCCTCCTTCACCTCCTCCCTCTCCCTCCCCCCTCAAAGATCAGGGAAGAGAAATACGAGGGAGGCGGATGAAAATATGTGGAGAAAATACGCCCTCTTTCGGTTTTGCTCCAGAGAGAGAGAGAGAGAGAGAGAGAGAGAGAGAGAGAGAGAGAGAGAGAGAGGATGAGGGGGTGAGGGAAGGAAAACGGTGTGTGTGTGTGTGTTCTGAAGAAGAGAAAAGGTGTGCCTCTCTCTCTCTCTCTCTCTCTCTCTCTCTCTCTCTCTCTCTCTCTCTCTCTCTCTCTCTTAGTACGAAAGTCATGTGCAATATTCTTTACAGCAGCAGCAGTAGTAGTAGTAGTAGTAGTAGTAGTAGTAGTAGTACAGTAGTAGTAGTAGTAGTAGTAGTTGTAGTAGTAGTATGAGATGAGGAGAAAGAAGTAAAAAGAGGAGTAAAAGAGAGAGAGAGAGAGAGAGAGAGAGAGAGAGAGAGAGAGAGAGAGAGAGAGAGAGAGAGAGAGAAGGAGCCCGAAAAGGAAAGAAGGAAGGACGGGCGGAAAGAAGGCGGGAGGGACGTAAGGAAGGAAAAAATAGCACATCGGAGCGCTGGGGAAAAAGAATATTTGCCTCACATAACGGCGGCGCATCGAGACATATCCACCGGACCCTCGCACGCAGTAGGAAGTGCTGGGCGGGCAGTAAAAGTGACCCGGTGCTACGTAGGTGCGGCAGAGAGAGTTTCGTCCATCATGTAAGGACAAGGTGGACGGGACAGAGAGACCAGGTGGTAGTGGTAGTGGTGGTAGTGGTGGTGGTGGTGGACAGTGAAAGAAGATGAAAAAAAAATAGAAAAAAAAGAAAGTATAGAATGAGGGAGTAGAAGGAGGAGGAGGAGGAGGAGGAGGAGGAGGAGGAGGAGGTGGGTGGTGGTGGTGGTGGAGGAGGAGGAGGAGGTGGAGGAGGGCAGGACAGTGAGAGGAAGGAAAAAATGGAGGAGGGAGTATGGAATGAGGGAGTGGGAGGGTGTGTAGGAGGGTGTTGGTGAGTTGGGCAAGGCAGTGGATGATGGAGTACAGAAGGAGGAAGAAGAAGAAGAAGAAGAAGAAGAAGAAGAAGAAGAAGAAGAAGAAGAAGAAGAAGAAGAAGAAGAAGAAGAAGAAGAAGAAGAAGAAGAAGAAGAAGAAGAAGAAGAAGAAGAAGAAGAAGGAGAAGAAGAGGAAGAAGAAGAAGAAGAGAAGAAGAAGAGGAAGAAGAAGAAGAAGAAGGAGACAGACGAGGAAACAAGGGAGACATGATAAAAGCAAGAGAAAAAAAAACAGGAAGAGAATACGATAATTAGATAGAAAATGTAAAATAAAAAGAAGGAATAGATGAGGAATGAATAATGAGGAATAACAAGGGTAAGAGAAAAGGAAGAAACAGGAGAGAAGATGGAGGAAGGGGAGGCAGGGAGTTATGAGTGAGAGAGGGAATGGGAGGAAGGGAGGGAGGGAGGGAGGGAGGGAGGGAGGGAAGGAAGGGAGGACATTAGAAACAAGGAAGGAGTGAGGGTGTGAGTGTGAGAGAGAGAGAGAGAGAGAGAGAGAGAGAGAGAGAGAGAGAGAGAGAGAGAGAGAGAGAGAGAGAGAGAGAGAGAGAGAGAGAGAGAGAGAGAGTGTGTGTGTGTGTGTGAGAGAGAGTGTGTGTGTGTGTGTGTGTGTGTGTGTGACAAGTTAGGTACGAGAATGGGAGGTAAGAGGAGATGGTAAGAAGGAATAGAGGGAGGAGGAGGAGGAGGAGGAGGAGGAATACAAATACAAAGGAAGACAAACAGCAACAGACCCTTAGGTCCTTACTAGGCTGTTTGTGGAGACTATCTACTAACTACCAGAGGAGGAGGAGGAGGAGGAGGAGGAGGAGGAGGAGGAGGAGGAGGAGGAGGAGGAAGAGATAGAAGCTTTTGAGGTAATCTTTCTTGTATTTTGGATTTAGTTTTGAGAGAATACAAAGGAATAGAAAGGAAAGCCAAACAGCAACAGACCTTTTGGTCCTTTCAAGGCTGTTTGGTAACTACTTCTAACTGGCTACAAATAAGAGACACAAGACAGTACGGGAGAATGGTGACGCTGGCAGTAGTAGTAGTAGTAGTAGTAGTAATAGTAGTCGTATTAGTAGTAGTAGTAGTAGTAGTAGTAGTGGTGGTGGTAGCAGCAGCAGTAGTAGTAGTAGTAGTAGTAGTAGTAGTAGTAGTAGTAGTAGTAGTAGGAGGAGGAGGAGGAGGAGGAGGAGGAAGAGGAAGGAATAATATAAATCTTCAGTATTTCGAAAGGCACTATTTTTTTTTTTTCGTGTCCTTTTTTTACTCTCTCTGAACACAACAAACTAGAGAAGGAAAAAAAAAAATAATACATGTAATACTTATCATAAACCTGTGATATATATTTTTTTAACTGTGTCTCTTCTTCTCCCGTGACGTGTGGTTGTGTAATTGAGTGTGGTAACGTGTTTTAGTAATGCTGCTGTGTTTACTTGCATGTGTGTAGTTTGTAAAGTATGTGTTTATTTATCCACTTATTCTGTCAGTTAGGTCAGTCAGTCAGTCAGTTACTCACTCACTTAAACATTCATTTATTTACCCCTTCACTCATTCATTTGCTCACAGTCAGCCAGTCAGTCAGTCAATCAGTAAGTTAGTTAGTCAGTAAATCAGTCAGTTATTCAATCAGTCACCTAGTCAATAAGTCAGTCAGTTAGTCAGTCATTCACTCACTCACTCACTCATTTCCTCACACTCACTAAGCCAGCCAGCCAGCCAGCCACATTCACTCACATACACACATACTCAACCAATCACCCACACTCTCACTCACTTACCCACATACCCTCTCTTATCTCCCTCCCTCCCTTCCTCCCTCACTCCCTCAGTCACTCATAGTCAATATCTCTAAAGGTTAAAGAAATATATATATGAAGACAACTGCTTTCCTCGCGGTGGTGTTGTGTATCGTGTTACCGCCTTGCTCGTGTAATACTAGAAACATGCTTATTGTGTAACGCTGCTTGGGGCGAGAGAGAGAGAGAGAGAGAGAGAGAGAGAGAGAGAGAGAGAGAGAGAGAGAGAGAGAGAGAGAGAGAGAGAGAGAGAGAGAGAGAGAGAGAGAGAGAGAGAGAGAGAGAGAGAGAGAGAGAGAGAGAGAGAGAGAGAGAGAGAGCTTGATCAACTTCCGTCCTGCTGGTTAGACACGGCCTGTACAAACAGCGATAAATCAGTAGAATATCTGAATATGATAGATAAGGTGAAATGAAGGCAAATGTCAACGAGAGGCGGTGCTTTTTGGCCTACAGTGACGGGAAGCACCATTGTAGAGACACTGTAAACACCATCACCACCACCACTACTACTACCATCACCATCATCACCACCATCACCACTGTCACTGAATCATAAGGTATATTTGGCGTGGATAATATAGAGGAGTCATTATTAAGTGTGTTTGAATATCTATTTGTCTGTGTGTCTGTCTGTCTGTTTGTTTGTCCGTTTGTCTGTCTGTCTGTCTGTCTGTATGTATGTTCTCTTCCTGTCTCTTAATTTCATGTATTTCTCATTCTTATTTTCCCTTTTCTTTCGTTTTTATAGTTTTTTTCTTTTAATCTCTGTCTTTGTCTGTCTGTCTGTCTGTTTGTCTTTCGGTATATGTGTTTTTTTTGTGTATCTATCTATTTTTCTATGTGTGTGTGTGTGTGTGTGTGTGTGTGTGTGTGTGTGTGTGTGTGTGTGTGTGTGTGTGTGTGTGTGTGTGTGTGTGTGTGTGTGTGTGTGTGTGTGTGTGTGTGTGTCTGTCTATCTGTCTGTCTGTCTGCTTCACTGTCTATTTATGTGCCTATAGGTCTGTCTGTCTATCTGTTTCTTTCTATCTGTGTCTGTCTCTTTTTTTCTCTCTCTCTCTCTCTCTCTCTCTCTCTCTCTCTCTCTCTCTCTCTCTCTCTCTCTCTCTCTCTCTCTCTCTCTCTTTTTTTTTTTTTTTATTTAAACAAAACTTAATACAAAGTCTATCTAGGTCTGTCTGTCTCTCTCTCTCTCTCTCTCTCTCTCTCTCTCTCTCTCTCTCTCTCTCTCTCTCTCTCTCTCTCTCTCTCTCTCTCTCTCTCTCTCTCTCTCTCTCTCTCTCTCTCTCTCTCTCTCTCTCTCTCTCTCTCTCTCTCTCTCTCTCTCTCTCTCTCTCTCTCTCTCTCTCTCTCTCTCTCTCTCTCTCTCTCTCTCTCTCTCTCTCTCTCTCTCTCTCTCTCTCTCTCTCTCTCTCTCTCTCTC
>NC_059296.1:27383868-27391368 GCF_017591435.1 Portunus trituberculatus | reverse complement strand
ACCTCAGTCTAACCTAATCTAACCCAACCTAACCTAACCTAACCTAACCTAACCTCAGTCTAACCTAACCTAACCTCAGTCTAACCTAACCTAACCTAACCTAACCTAACCTCAGTCTAACCTAACCTAACCTAACCTAACCTAACCTCAGTCTAACCTAACCTAACCTAACCTAACCCAGCCTAACTTAACCATATTAGCAGACCAGAATCATTACCTATCCCTTTCACTAGCATGATACTGAAGGTTAAGTTTTAGAGAGCTAATTTAATCTACCCTAACCTAACCTAACCCAACCTAACCTAACCTAACCTAACCTAACCTAACCAGACATTCATTACCTCATCACCATATTTTCCTGGTGAGGGATTCCTGATACACCAGCCTGATGTGAC
This sequence comes from Portunus trituberculatus, assembly GCF_017591435.1. NCBI lineage: Eukaryota > Metazoa > Arthropoda > Malacostraca > Decapoda > Portunidae > Portunus > Portunus trituberculatus. Next base: position 27,390,973 of record NC_059296.1, on the reverse strand, counting down.
CCTGCGTGGTGAGGGAGGTGGAGGAAACTGCCTAGCCTAACATCACCGGGTAGCAGTGGTGGTGGTGGTGGTGGTGGGATGGTGATGGGGGTAATGGTGGTGGTGGTCAGTCTTCGTCCCGGGACCTGCCTTCTTCTATTTCCCTAAACTCTTCTCAATATCTTCTCTATGTGTTCCCCGAGACCCTTGTGTCCACCTGGTGTCCCCTGTCCGCGCCTCGCCACTGTCTCTTTCTGTCTCATGTCTCATCTATCAGCGACACTTTCCTCCCCCCCCCCGTCTCTCTCTCTCTCTCTCTCTCTCTCTCTCTCTCTCTCTCTCTCTCTCTCTCTCTCTCTCTCTCTCTATTCTCTCTCTCCTCCTCTCTCCTCTCTCTCTCTTCCAGAGAGAGAGAGAGAGAGAGAGAGAGAGAGAGAGAGAGAGAGAGAGAGAGAGAGAGAGAGAGAGAGAGAGAGAGAGAGAGAGAGAGAGAGAGAGAGAGAGAGAGAGAGAGGTGAGCATCTGGTGGTGACAGGTGCTTCCAATTCCACTTGCCCGCCACAGAAAAAATACCTGGAAACTTCTGTCATCAAGCACGATTTATCTTTATTCTGTTCGCGCCTATAATTCTGTGGCGCACTGAGAGAGAGAGAGAGAGAGAGAGAGAGAGAGAGAGAGAGAGAGAGAGAGAGAGAGAGAGAGAGAGAGAGAGAGAGAGAGAGAGAGAGAGAGAGAGAGAGAGAGAGAGAGAGAGAGAGAGAGAGAGAGAGAGAGAGAGAGAGAGAGAGAGAGAGAGAGAGAGAGAGAGAGAGAGAGAAGTAAGAAATGTGAAGAAAATACAGACACACACACACACACACACACACACACACACACACACACACACACACACACACACACACACACACACACACACACACACACACACACACACACACACACACACACACACACACACACACACACACACACACACACACACACACACACACTTCTTCATAATTTTTAAACATTTTTTGCATTACATGGGTTCATTTTCTCTCCTCGGATTTGAGATAGTGGGGAGGAGGAGGAGGAGGAGGAGGAAGGGGAGGAGGAGGAGGAGGAGGAAGAGGAGGAGGAAGAATAAGAGCAAGAGGAGGAGGAGGAGGAGGAGGAAACAAAAAAAAAAAAAGAAGAATAGGAAGAAGAAATAAAAGGAGAACGCTCAATTTAGGAAGGAAGGAAGAAGAAGAAACAGGACAAAGAGGAGAAAAGGAATTAAGAGAAGCAAATAAAAAAGAAAGAGAAAGAAGAAAAAATGAAAAGAAAAGAACATGAAAAGAAAGATGAGACATGTGGCGGTGGACTAAAAATAGGAGAAGGAGGAAGAGGAGGAGGAGGAGGAGGAGGAGGAGGAGGAGGAGGAGGAAGAAGAAGATGAAGAGGAGGAGGAGGAGGAGGAGGAGGAGGAGGAAAGACGGATAAGAAGAAAAAAGAAGAAAGATAATCATGGAAATATGAACGAGAGAAGACGCTTAACGAAGGAAAAAGAAGAGGAACACGAGGAAGAAGAGGTTAAGAAGTGGAAAAGGAGGACGATGAGAAAGAAGTGACAAGAAAGAGGAAGAAGAGGAGGAGGAGGAGGAGGAGGAGGAGGAGGAAGAGAGGGGCATTAAGAGGAGGAGGAGGAGGAGGAGGTGGGGAAGGGTAGGGGGAGGAAATAGGAGAAGGGATGGTAGGTACAGCTATAAGAAGACACGAAAATTCTAATTACATTATTGTTGCCAGCTCTGTAAGACTTAATTATGTAGATGAAAGACATACATTACTGGGGGAAAAATAACCCTGAGAGAAGGAGAGAATGGAGAGAGAGAGAGAGAGAGAGAGAAGAGGAGGAGGAGGAGGAGGAGGAGGAAGAGGGGGAGGGAAGACTGAAGACTTTGGAGGAACATGAGGAGGAATTGGAGAGAGCGGATGAGAAAAAATAAGAAGAATAAAAGACAGAGAGAAAAGAATAAAAAAAAAGACACTTGAAAAAGATGATGATGGATGTTGTTAATGATGATGATGATGATGATAGTGATGATGGTAGTGGTGGTAATGGTCGTGGTGGTGGTGGTGGTGGTTGCCTGAGAAGGAGGAGAAGGAGGAGGAGGAGGAGGAGGAAGAGGAGGAGGAGGAAGAGTAGACGTGGGAGGAGGAGAGGGATAAAAGGAAAAGGACAAAGGAGAGAAGGAGGAGCTAAGTAAAGGATAAGGAGACAAAGGAAAGAGAAAGTGGATGAAAGAAAACGTGATAATATCTTGAAATGGAAAAATTCTGCGCAAATCCAGAGAGAGAGAGAGAGAGAGAGAGAGAGAGAGAGAGAGAGAGAGAGAGAGAGAGAGAGAGAGAGAGAGAGAGAGAGAGAGAGAGAGAGAGAGATTCCTTGGCGATGCATAGGGAAACAAAGAACCAACATATCCTAAACTATTCTCAACCTGACGAACACCACAATTAATTTCTATAGACACGCCAGTCAAACATAACAAATGAACTGGAACCACAAATATTAAACTCTCTTACGTTTCACCTTTACAATCATGAGAGGACCAGCGAGGAGATTTATAGTGGAAGAGGAGGAGTAAGTGGCGGGTGAGGCAGAGGAAGGAAGGGGCAGAAGACCGTATTGGAGAAGGGTGTTCCGCTGTGACAATCTCTAAAGGCAGGAGTTGACAGGAGAAGTGAGTGTTGGACCTTGTTTGTTGAATTGTGGGAAGATTGTCATTTGATTCTAAAGACATTCAAGGAGCAGAGGAAACAAAAGACTTATTACTTGAGAAACTTTGAGGGGAAGAAAGAAAGAAAGGCAGAAAGGGAAACTGGAAAAAGAGATGGATAACTGACCCTATGAGTATTTCCAGCTGTCTTGACTAACCACCATCAAAAACCACTCTAAAACTGAACTGCATCACCCTTGTAAGAGTCTCAGTCTACCTGTGATGGCTCTGTGACCAATAATCTTTGCACTTAAGTGAGAAAAACTACAACAACAATGACGCTATTAACATTTCCAGCTGTCTTGACTAACCACCATCAAAACCCACTCCAAAAACTGAACTTCCTCGTGTCTCAATGTACTCGTACCTTCGATACCTCTTTGCAGTTAAGTGAGAAAAACTACAATAACAATGACCCTATGAGTATTTCCAGCTGTCTTGACCAACCACCATCGAAAACCTACTCCAAAACAGAACAACATCGCCCTTCCTCGTGTGTCAGTGTACCTTTGATCGCTAGAAGTCAGTCCAGTAGTGATAGGTACGTATGGCTAGCGAAGCAGTTAACGCAGAGAGAAAAAGACTGGCGAACCGGACCCAGCGAGAGATAGTAGGCAGGGTATAGGAGGAACAGACAGGTGATAGAGAGATGAAATTGAAAAGTTCGCCGGCCGGACTTGGCAGAGATTGGCAGTGTGCGTAACGTTGGATGAAGAGACGAGACGAGACGAGACGAGACGAGAAGAGAGAGAGAGAGAGAGAGAGAGAGAGAGAGAGAGAGAGAGAGAGAGAGAGAGAGAGAGAGAGAGAGAGAGAGAGAGAGAGAGAGAGAGAGAGAGAGAGAGAGAGAGAGAGAGAGAGAGAGAGAGAGAGAGAGAGAGAGAGAGAGAGAGAGAGAGAGAGAGAGAGAGAGAGAGAGAGAGAGAGAGAGAGAGAGAGAGAGAGAGAGAGAGAGAGAGAGAGAGAGAGAGACCGACAGGAGCGAACAGGAGGTGGAGTGGCTGTCTGCTTCAAGGAAGGAATGCAGGCCCAGCTACTCGACATAGACACGCCTCCACTGATGGAGATGATGTACTTCCGAGTAACGCTGGCAGACCGCTCAGCCCTCTACTGTGTGCCCTGTATCGCCCCCCGCGACAAGGGCCTGACTCACTCCTGTACCTGACTGAGACTTTAGACAACCTGATGATGGCACACAGCTGCAGCCACGTGCTGATTGTGGGGGATCTCAATCACCACCTGGAAAGAGACGCCTACGAGAATCTCCTGAGGTGCAGGGTCTGACAGATCATGTCACCTTCCCACACATGAACGAGGAGGGACATTAGACCCTGTCATCTCAGACTACCAGGAGGACAAGCTTCAGTGTCATCAGCTGGGGCTCGTGGGCAGCTCTGATCATCACGCTGTACTGACACAGCTGGAAGTGGGCGTGGCTCGGGACGAGGCCACCACCCGCACCATCTGGCTGTGGAACAAAGCAGACTGGGCTTCCTGCGCCGCGACCTGACCCACACCCCATGGGCCACTCTGCTACAGGGAGGAGCAGAGAGTGAAGCACTTGCACTCACCTCTCACCTTCTCGCCCTCCAGAGACGCCACGTCCCACACAGGGAATACACCACCAGACCGACGGATCAGCCATGGTTTGGCTACCGTTGCCGTGTTGCTGCTGAGGCAAAGTATGCTGCCTGGCTCCGCTACAAGAGGAACCCGACTCGGCGCAACAAGGACTTGCATAGGGCTGCATGCAGGAGGATGGTGGTAACCAGCAAGTGGGCCTTAAAAAAGTGGGAGGAAAGCCTGCGCCGGAAACTGTGTGGCACTGGCGTAGGAAACAAAACTTGGTGGTCCCTTGTTAAGGACAAACAGGAACTGGCCACCAAGAATCCATCCCTCCCTCAGCAAGCAGGACGGTACTGTCGCCACCAGCAGTAAGGAGAGGGCACAGTTGCTGGCTTCCTTGTTTGCTGGAAAATGAAGGTGGGGAATCCACAGCAGCCACCGCCTCAGCTGGTCCAGCAATGTGAGAAGACTGTCACCATGGTGGAGGTGACGCATCAGCAGGTGAAGCGATTATTGCGGGGCTGGACACACAGAAAGCTACCGGCCCTGATGACATCAGCCCGCACCTGCTGAAGCGATGCTCCCAGGAACTGGCTGCCCCTCTCACCCAAGTTCACAACTTGTGTACGGGAAAACGTCTGGCCTTCAGTGTGGAAGGAGGCTCGAGTAGTTCCTGCACACAAAAAGCTCCAGGACGGACCCAAAAAACTACAGACCCATATCCCTGTTGTCAGTGGTGGGTAAAGTGTTTGAGAGGGTCGTGGCAGAGGTGGTGTGTAGCCATCTCAAGGACAATGCCCTCCTCTCAGACCAACAGTTTGGGTTCAGACCTGGAAGGTCAACCTCCGACCTAATGATGCTTCTCACCAGGCAGTGGCAGGACGCCCTCGACGACGGCAAGGACACTATAGTGGTTGCTTTGGACATAGCTGGAGCTTTTGATAAAGTATGGCACAACGGATTACTGGAAAAGCTTCGTGCTAAAGGCATCCAGGGTGGCTTGCTACGACTCCTGGGAAATTACCTGCAGGACAGAAGCCTCAAGGTGGTTGTCAACGGGCAAACATCTGAGTCCCTGCCTGTGGAGGCATCAGTGCCACAGGGTTCAATTCTTGGCCCACTCCTGTGGAATATCTACGTGGATGATCTTCTCCAGCTACTGCCAGGAGTCAAGGCCTATGCTGATGACTGCACCCTCTCCTATACCTATCCACGCCAGGACAGTGGGCGGGCTGCTGAGGCCATCAATCAGCAGCTACGAGTGATAGAGGAGTGGGGTGCTCGCTGGCAAGTGACATTCGCGCCGGAGAAGACACAGGCAATGGTTGTCTCTCGGTCCCCAGCCGCCATGGCAGCAATGGCAGGAAAGTTGTCTTTGGCGTTGCTGCTCCCACTCCAAGATGACGTCAAGATACTTGGAGTGGAGGTGGATCGAGGGCTGAGGTTTGACAGCCATGTCAAATCCATTGCCAAGAAAGCCTCTCACAGGATCTCCGCTCAGAAGGATCGCCAGTTTCCTCGACAGGAAGGGGAGACTGCTGCTGTACAAGGCACAGGTGCGGCCCCACCTTGAGTACGCAGCTCTCTCCTGGATGTCCTGTGCCGCCACACACAGAAGGAGACTGGACAGCATCCAACGCCGCGCCATACGGCTAGTAGATGCTGCAATACCACCTCACCCAGAGCCTGAGCGTCCCTTGATTCACTGGAACACCGCAGAGATGTGGCGGCGATCGTAGTGTTCCATAAGGCACAGGTGCAAAGAGTGCCACATCTGGCAGGGCTGCGTCATCCTCTGAGAGTCACCGCACGGAGCACGAGAACGGTGCTCAATGGTGGTGACGCCGTAGAGGTGCCGCGATCCCACGGGTGTCAGCATCAACGCACCTTCGCAGGACGCGTCTCCAGGATGTGGAACTTGTTCACGGCCGCGGTGCCTCACGTCCAGGAGATGAACACACACAGTGTCAAACTGATGGCACATAAGTGGAGACAGACACTGCCAACTCCTCTGACACTCTTTGTGACGTGACACTCAGTGTAGTGCAGTGCGTGAATAGTGCTAGTGAAGTGAAAAGAACAGTGCTCCATCTTGTATATTATCTATTTTTAAGTCTTGTAAATATTGTAGAGAAATAGATTGTAGTACCCTTAGAATAGGTAGCACACGACAGTGCGCCTTTGGGTACATGTTCTTCTGTATAAATTATGTTTAAATAAAAAAAAAAAAAAAAAGAGAGAGAGAGAGAGAGAGAGAGAGAGAGAGAGAGAGAGAGAGAGAGAGAGAGAGAGAGAGTAGAGAGTGTGTGTGTGTGTGTGTGTGTGTGTGTGTGTGTGTGTGTGTGTGTGTGTGTGTGTGTGTGTGTGTGTGTGTGTGTGTGTGTGTGTGTGTGTGTGTGAATACATAGCATATTACTCTCATTGGTTGTCTTTGTACTGTGAATATACATCGTGAATTCTTCCTTTTCATTCTGAGTGTGAATTGTTGATCTCAAAGCTGCCTTTTCGTGAATCCTTGAGGCATGAACGAGACTTTGTACGACACATATGGAGGGCAAGGCACGGCCACCACACACAAACATACACACAAAAAAAATAAGTAGGTAAAAGTAAATAAAGTTGAATAAATAGAAAGAAGAATGAATAATTGTAATAATAATAATGATAATAGTGATGATAATGATAATAATAACAATAATGGTACTAATGATAATGATAATGATAATAATAATGATAATATTAATAATAATAATAATAGCAACAACAATATAATTCTCTTTTTGAAGGAAGCATTTTTTTTTTTTTCACAGCAGATTCCA
>NC_059296.1:27371368-27378868 GCF_017591435.1 Portunus trituberculatus | reverse complement strand
AAAAAGAAAAAGCCAGAAAAAAAACCAGAAATAATTTAAAAACACGTTAAATAAATGAAAGCAAAGAAAGGAATGATAAAAGAAAACAAGACAACTAAACCAAACATACGAAAAAAAAAAAACAGAAAAAGTCAGAAATAAAAGAAAAAAACCCCAAATAATTTAAGAACATGTTAAACAAATGAAAGTAGAAAGAATCAGAATGACAATATTTTTCCTCCATGAAGCCACGTCGCCGCCATGTTGGTTTTGTAAATGCTGGACGTTTTGTTATTTGTTTTTTTGCTCATAAATACCTGCGAGAAGAATGGATTTATTCCGGGAAGAGCTGGAGGAGGAGGAGGAGGATGAAGAAGAAGAAGAAGAGGAGGAGGAGGAGGAGGAGGAGGAGGAGGAGGAGGAGAGGGGAAGTGAATAGGTAAGTATTAATTAAAAATGAGAGGAAAAGAGGTACTTAGTGTATAAGGAGGAAGAAAGAAAGAGGGGAAGGAGGAGGAGGAGGAGGAGAAGGAGGAAGAGGCTAAGAAGAAGAAAAAAGGGGGATGAGGAGAAGGAGGAGGAAAAGAAGGAAGAGGAGGAGGAGGAGGAGGAGGAGGAGGAGGAGGAGGAGGAGGAGGAGGAGGAGGAGGAGAAGAAGAAGAAGAAGAAGAAGAAGAAGAAGAAGAAGAAGAAGAAGAAGAAGAAGAAGAAGAAGAAGAAGAAGAAGAAGAAGAAGAAGAAGAAGAAGAAGAAGAAGAAGAAGAAGAAGAAGAAGAAGAAGAAGAAGAAGAAGAAGAAGAAGAAGAAGAAGAAGAAGAAGAAGAAGAAGAAGAAGAAGAAGAAGAAGAAGAAGAAGAAGAAGAAGGAAGGAGGAGGAGGAGGAGGAGGAGGAGGAGGAGGAGGAGGAGGAGGAGGAGGAGGAGGAGGAGGAGGAGGAGGAGGAGGAAGAAGAGAGGAGGAGAAGGAGGAGGAAGAGGAGGAGAAGGAGGAAAAGGAGAAAAAGGGGAAGGAGTCGGAGGAAGAAAAAGAAAAGAATGAGACGGAAGAGAAGGAAGAGGAGAAGGAGAAGAGGGAGGAAGAAGGAAAGAGAGAAGGAGAGAAAGAGGAGGAACAAATGGAGAAAGAACAAAGAATAGGAAACTAGAAACATTTACACGAACTCTGACCTTACAATTTCTAAAAAAAAAAAAAAAAAAGAGAATGAGAATAAGAATACTGAGATGGCTACCTGTTCATAATCTTGTTTGGGCTTTTTCACGGGAATTTATGGGGTAAAGAGGTAATTTTTTTGGGGTACCTGATATCTCAAACCCCCACCCTGCTAGGAAACCCTTGCCCAAGTGAGGAAGCCCAACCTACACTCGGAACGTGGACAGGATTCGAACCCCCTGCGCTTGGAAGTTTTGTTATTGTTATCAGAAAATCGGTAAGAATGAGATCACTACCTGTTAATAATACTCGTCTTATTACCACTAGAAGCTACAACAACAACAACAACATCACATCAACTAACTTGCCTTATAACTAACTAGCAAACTCACTAGGGCCAAAATGTCTGATGCTGCTAGCCCTTCTTTTGTGTTCCTTTTTGCTTTCCTTCACGATAGCTGTTGATAATCTAGTAATCTGTAAATGAGAGAGAAAGAAAGAAAGAGAGAAAGAAAGAGAGAGAGAGAGAAAAAAAAAACGCATCTTGCTATAAAGTTCTTCCTATTTCTTGCATTTTGAGGACTTTACTCGTCTCACACACACACACACACACACACACACACACACACACACACACACACACACACACACACACACACACACACACACACACACACACACACACACACACACACACACACACACACACACACACACACACACACACACACACACACACACACACACACACACACACACACACACACACACACACACACACACACACACACACACACACACACACACACAGACACGTTCCTCCCAGCAGCATAAGGTGTATTAAGGAAGCGATGTACTTAAGCAATTTACCCTCACACTGCAAAAGTTAGGAGGGAATGGTGGGCGCGTGCAGAGGGCAGGGGTGTTGGGGAGGAGGGGAAGAGGAGGAGAGGGAGTGAGGAAGGGGAGAGAGGAGAGGGAGATATGGGAGGGGTGAAAGAGAGAGGAGAGAGAGAGAGAGAGAGAGAGAGAGAGAGAGAGAGAGAGAGAGAGAGAGAGAGAGAGAGAGAGAGAGAGAGAGAGAGAGAGAGAGAGAGAGAGAGAGAGAGAGAGAGAGAGAGAGAGAGAGAGAGAGAGAGAGAGAGAATTGAGTGGCTGGGGTCATGGTCAACACACACACACACACACACACACACACACACACACACACACACACACACACACACACACACACACACACACACACAGGTGACAGGAAGGACCTCTCATCTCCCCTTCCTTTCCTCCTTCCCTCCTTCCCTTCTTTCCTCCTCTCCTCCTTCCCTTCCTTCTTTACTCTCTCCTTTCTTCCATCTTCCTCTTAAATTTGCCTTGTATCTATTCGTCTGCCTCTCTCTTTTCCTTCTTTATTTCCTTTCTTTCGTTTCTCTTTCTCTCCTTTCCACTGTCTACGTCTCTCCTCTCCTTCACCTTCTCTTATTCTTCCCTTCTTCCCTCTCTTCATCTCTCTTTCATGTGTGTCTTCCATCTCTCTCTCTCTCACTCTTCTCTTCTTCTCTTCTCTCTCTCTCTCTCTCTCTCTCTCTCTCTCTCTCTCTCTCTCTCTCTCTCTCTCTCTCTCTCTCTCTCTCTCTCTCTCTCTCTCTCTCTCTCTCTCTCTTCTCTCTCTATGCTTCTATCTTTTCCTTCTTCTTGTCTTTCTTCTTCCTTCTCTCTTTTCTTCATTTCCATTTTCTTGTTTATCTATTTTCTATCCAATTTTTCTTCGTTTTCTTTATTTTCTTCCATTTTCCTTCTTATTATCCATTCTTTCATCTATCTTTCTTTTGTCTTCCCTTTCTATGTCCGTCTTTATTCCCTTCTTCCTTCTACTTCTTACTCTCTCAACTTTGCTCTTCATTTACCCTTCATCGTCTCTTCTTTCTCTCTCTCTCTCTCTCTCTCTCTCTCTTTCCTTCATCATTTTCCACCTACCTTTCGTTTTTTTTTTCTTCCTTTTTCGTTTCTTCCTTCTCCACATTATCCTCGTCTCGTCTTTACCTCTCTTCATTTTCTCCTCCTCCTCCTCCTCCTCCTCCTCCTCCTCCTCCTCCTCTTCCTCTTCCTCATTTCCTTTTCTCTTTTTCCAAGTCATTACTCTCTTCTTTTTCTTATCTCCTTTTCTTATTTTCTATTTCTGGTTCACCTTATTCACTCCTTTCTCCTTCTTTCTTTCTAATTCTTATTTTCTCTCGTTATTTCTTTATTTCCCTTCCTTTCCTTCTCCTTCTGATCATTAGCGAGAGAGAGAGAGAGAGAGAGAGAGAGAGAGAGAGAGAGAGAGAGAGAGAGAGAGATACATTGAGAAATATGAAAATAAAGACGAATTGAAATGATGCAATGAAAATAACGAATGAAAAAGCAAAATAAATGAATAAATAAGTAGATAATGCAAACAAAAATAAGCAAAAATACTTAAAAAAAAAAAGAAAAGAAAAGTACTTGAAAACACAACAGGATTTGATTCTTTTACTCTCACTTCTAAACTCTCACCCGAGGGAAAAGAGGAGAGAGAGAGAGGGGAGGGAGGAGGGAGGGAGGGAGGGAGGAGGGAGGAGGGAGTGAGGGGGAAAGGAGGGTGGGAGGGAAGAAGAAACAAGGAGGGGAGGGAGTAAGAGTAAGGAAGGTAATGGATTAGAAATAAATAGAGAGATTTAGAGAGAGTGCTGGAGAGAGAGAGAGAGAGAGAGAGAGAGAGAGAGAGAGAGAGAGAGAGAGAGAGAGAGAGAGAGAGAGAGAGAGAGAGAGAGAGAGAGAGAGAGAGAGAGAGAGAGAGAGAGAGAGAGAGAGAGAGAGAGAGAGAGAGGTGGGGGGGAGGTGTAAAATCAAATGCAGATTAAGCAAGTGTACACCTCTCTCTCTCTCTCTCTCTCTCTCTCCCTCTCCCTCTCCCTCTCTCTCTCCCTCCCTCCCTCTCACTAACTTCCGTGATCTGTCATAACCCAAAAGTCCCACCCTCTCCTACCTCTCCTCTCCCCTCTCCCTCTCCTTCTCTCCTTCCCCAATGAGAGAAATGATAAGATTTAAAAAGGTTATAATAAAGTTGATGGTGTTTTTTCCCTAAGCTTTTCTTCTTCCCCTTCTCGTTCCCTGCCCCTGCTGTAAAAATGCCAGGGAACTTTGCTTCACAGAGTAGAAATTGAAAGGTTGTGGTATTAGAGATTCATTGGTCTGGTGGTGGTGGTGGTGGTGGTAGTGGTGGTGGTGGTAGTAGTGATTGTCTCTCTCTCTCTCTGTCTCTCTCTCTCTCTCTCTTAAATATTCCCTTTATGCATATATCTTGTTTTTTTATTTATTTATTTATTTTCTTTTCTTTCTATTTTTAGTTTCATTTATACTTTTCTCCTTTCTTTCATTTTCTTTCTTTCTTTCTTTCTTTCGTTTTTGTTTATTGGTTTATATTTTCTTTATTTCCTTCCATCGTAGATTGATCAATTTCCAGCTACCTTAATCTCTCTCTCTCTCTCTCTCTCTCTCTCTCTCTCTCTCTCTCTCTCTCTCTCTCTCTCTCTCTCTCTCTCTCTCTCTCTCTCTCTCTCTCTCTCTCTCTCTCTCTTTCCCTCTATTTCTCTCTCTCTCTCTCTTTTATATCATCCTTCTATTTTTACTGTTAGCTTTCTCTTGATCCATTGTAATCTCTCTCTCTCTCTCTCTCTCTCTCTCTCTCTCTCTCTCTCTCTCTCTCTCTCTCTCTCTCTCTCTCTCTCTCTCTCTCTCTCTCTCTCTCTCTCTCTCTCTCTCTCTCTCTCTCTCTCTCTCTCTCTCTTTCCAGCCAGGACCTCAAAATTTGGGGCGGGCCTGCACAACACCTCTCCCCAAATATTCTCAATTAAGATTAATGTTCCTGATATGAAATTAAATCAGTTGAGAAGCGGAGGGGGGAGTGCTAATTTTACGAGGAGTGTGGCGGCTGGAGTGGGCTAGATATTGTCTTGATAGTCAGGCTTGGCAAGGGAGGAGGAGGAGGAGGAAGAGGAAGAGGAAGAGGAGAGTGGTGTGGTGGTTGGTGGTGAGCTGAGAGAGGAAGGTGAAGGGTGGGAAAGGGGGTAGGTGTTTGTAGGAGGAGGTGTAGTAGGAGGAAGGGGGTGTAGGAGGAGGAGGAGGAGGAGGAAGAAGAGGGGCAGGCCAGGAGCCCTTGTGTGCCTTTCATGAATGAGAAGTAGATGGTAGTTTGCGCTTAGTTTACCAGCGTAAATTATCACTGTTCGCTGGAGGTGTCGCCTGCCTTCACTCTCTTCTTCATTTTTACCTTTTTCTTTCAGCTTTGTGGCCTAGTAGTGTGTGTCTGTCTGTGTGTAGCGTCTGTGTGAGTGTGTGTGTGTATGTGTGTGTGTGTTTGTGTCACATGCCTTCACTTTCTTGTTCATTTTTTCTCTTCTTTCAATAGTGCTGTGTGTAGTGTGTGTGTGTGTGTGTGTGTGTGTGTGTGTGTGTGTTCTCTTATTGTTTCTCTTTTAAGTATGTTTTTGTAATTTTCTTTAGCGCCGTTTTCCTTTTTTTTTCTTTGGTTTGCTATCATCGTTATAGTTTCCATCGTCATCATCATCATCATCATCATCGTCATCGTCATCGTCATCATCATCATCATCGTCATCATCAGTCAGAAAAAAAAGAAGCAAGGCAGTCTTTTTTTGTTTTTATATTCTACCTCCTCCCTTTCTTCTTCTTCTTCTTCTTCTTCTTCTTCTTCTTCTTCTTCTTCTTCTTCTTCTTCTTCTTCTTCTTCTTCTTCTTCTTCTTCTTCTTCTTCTTCTTCTTCTTCATCAGCACCATCATCTTCGTAATTATCATCATCATCATCATGATGATCATCATCATCATCATCATCATCATCATCATCTTCTTCTTCTTCTTCTTCTTCTTCAGTTCTCGACTTTCCTTATATGGAGATAACATTGGCTGTGGTGGTGGTGGTGGTTGTGGTAGTAGTGGTGGTGGTGGTGGTGATATTGTTGCTGGTGGTGTTGGTAGTGGTGTCAGTAGAGGTGGTGGTGATGGTGGTAGTAAATTTTGATGTTAGTACTGGTGGTGATGCAGGAAAAAGTTGGTAGTAATAATGATAATGGTGGTAGTGGTAGTAGTGGTAGTTCTAGTGGTTATAGTGGTAACCAGCCTTGTCAGATTAATAACTTTTACAATGATATTTTGACTCCTTTCTTTCTTTATTTATTTATTCATTTTTCTTTTCATGTCTTGCTCTACGAAGTGTTTTGTTGAGTTTTCTATTTTTTTCATAATATTTTCCCTTTTATTTTTCATCATTCTTTATTTTATTTGCGCATTTCTAGCCTTGGGAGTGGATTGCATAAATATATTCCTCTCTCTCTCTCTCTCTCTCTCTCTCTCTCTCTCTCTCTCTCTCTCTCTCTCTCTCTCTCTTTCATGCCCTCTCTCACTCACCACATCTTTTTTCCCTCCTCCTCTCCCTCCACTTTGGCTGAGAGGTGTTTAGCTGCGGCTCCTCCAGTGTAACCTACTGAAAGGGGCAAGAGTCTTATAAAATATGTTATGGGAAGTCTCTGATGGATTGGCGCGATAGGTGAGCCAGGTCATCTTAGAGAGAGTGTGGTGGTGGTGGTAGTGGTAAAGGAGGAAGTGTTTGAAGAATAGTTGGTGAGGGGTTAGTGAAGAAAGGGGTGAAGAAAGGGTGAAAGGTGTGGTGAATAGGGTATGTTTAGTGGATGATGTGTAGGGTGTGGTTGTGGGGAGGGTAAAAATAAGAAGTGGAAGAAGAAGAGGGTGAAAATGAAGGGATAAAGATGGTTTACGTAATAAGGAAAATAAGTAAGAGGTAGAATAAGAAAGAAGAAGAATTAGAGGGAAAAATAATGAAGGGGAGAATGAAGAAAAGGTGGTAAAACAGGAAGGATTATTAAGATTGGTTTAGTGGATGAGGTGTGGGTTTGTGGATTTGTGGAAGAGTTAGATACGAATTAAAGGAAGAGAAAAGCCAAAGGATAAAGATAAGCAAAAAAATAAGAAAGAAAAGGAAGGAGAGAGAAAAAAAGATAATGAAAAAAAAGAATATGTAGAAAAAGAAAAAAAGAGGAGACAGAAAAAAAACAAAGAATAATAAATAGGAATATGAAGAAGAGGCGATAAGAAAGGAAGAATAAGGAGATAAAAAGAGAGGAACAAGAGAAAATATAATAGATGACATATTAGTGAAGAATGAAAAGATGATGAGGAAAAGCTTAACAGAAAAAAGAAATTAGACAAGAAGTGGAAGACGAAAGATAAGACAAAATAAAAGGTGGATAAAAGAGAGTGGATAGGTGAAGTAAGTGAATATGGAATAAGACGGAAGAGAGTGAAGAAGAGAAAGGAAGTAAA
>NC_059296.1:27341368-27363868 GCF_017591435.1 Portunus trituberculatus | reverse complement strand
TTTAATCCCTCCACGTAAATTTCTGAAGCTGTATAAAATCAGCGGATAGTAAGCAGAATAAATGTCAAAGCGTGTCTTGAGACTGAATGGGTTAATTGTTTCATATCACAGCTTAATAACAATCCTCAATACTCTTCTTTTCCAGTCATTTATACTTAGTTTCTTAAGTTGTGCGAAATTTTGAACCACCACGTCTAGTTTCCTGCAAAGTTTCTCCCAATTATTTGAATGATAAATGTAAAAATATCTGTAATTTCTTCCTATAGTCCATTTTCTTTTTATGTTTTTATTTCATTCTCTTATACAGGAACTTATTCTGAGACACCATCAGGCTTACACGTGGTAGTCTCTGTCCGTCTCTTGGTTATTCACGACGTTGCAGTTTAACCCCTTCAGTCTTGGGTCACATTTTTACCACGAATTTTCGCTATGAGTACACGATTTCATTAACATTAGGAAGGGTTTATGGAGGTCAGAAGATTAATGGCCAGTCTTCACTATTTTATTATCCACATAAGTTTGTGAAGCTGTTTAAAATCGCCAAACAGTAAGCAGAATGAATATAACGCGTCGTGGCACTGAAGGGGTTAAATGTTCCTTTGCTTCTTATTGGTTAAGGAGTAATGGTATTGATGACTGAGCTCTCATCTTCTTTTCTTTCTTTTTCTTCTCTCTAGATTGATTTACTCATGTTTATTTTTTTATTTATTCATCTATCTTATTTTATTTATGTTACTGCTTTACTTCATACATTTGCTTCTTTTCCTTCATTCTCTCGACATTTCTTTCTTTCTTTCTCTATTCATTTAACTATTCACACATTTATGCATTCTATTTCATTAATTTTGCAATCTATTTGTGCTGAGCGAGGGAAGCGGAGAGAAGCAGGAAGGTTGGTGTGGTATAGCACTTAAAATGTATTCAGTAAAGTTAGATTAGGTTAGTTAAGACTCAACTGTCAATACATTACTTGTCTATATTCTTCACTCAAAATACCCGAGATACACTACATAAGCTGGGAAATAAATGTGTGAATTTGTTTCCTTATCTATCAACACTGGTGTATGTAAAGTGTCTCGCGTCAACATTTTTAACACTGCTACAACGAGAAAGTGTGCAATTATGGAGCCAGGTAGAGTACACATCCTGGCAGCAAATCCTCGCCCCCGACCAGCCATTGCAACACAGCCTGTAGCTACGTAAGTCTTTCATCACCTGCTAGCCGTCACGCTTCCTCGATTCTCTTGCCCTCATAATAACAATAGTAATAATAATGGTGGTGATGGCTACTCTTTCTACTACTACTACTACTACTACTTACTATTACTATTACTACTACTACTACTACTACTGCTGCTGCTGCTGCTGCTGCTGCTGCTGCTGCTGCTGCTGCTGCTGCTGCTGCTGCTGCTGCTGCTGCTGCTGCTGCTGCTGCTGCTGCTGCTGCTGCTGCTGCTGCTACTGCTGCTGCTGCTGCTGCTGCTGCTGCTGCTGCTGCTGCTGCTGCTGCTGCTG
The DNA here is from genome assembly GCF_017591435.1 of Portunus trituberculatus. NCBI lineage: Eukaryota > Metazoa > Arthropoda > Malacostraca > Decapoda > Portunidae > Portunus > Portunus trituberculatus. Next base: position 27,362,353 of record NC_059296.1, on the reverse strand, counting down.
CTACTACTACTACTACTACTACTACTACTACTACTACTATTACTACTACTACTACTACTACTACTACTACCACCTGGTGTGGTTGAAGAAGAAACACTGGGGGCCTTTCCGTGTTTATTTGTAAGATACAAAAAAGCGTACAGAAGGCTTGGTAGCTTGGTAGCGAGTAGACGTGAGGAGTTGCCGGCGGCTAGTGAGACTTGTAGTCGGTAGCGAGGAGAATGAGGCTTGTAGCAAGCAAGCGTGATGATGTAGAATTACAGTCTAGACAACTGGAGTGTGACTATAGACTGTAGACTGTAGAGGTAAACTGGCTGTGCAGGACAGGATAACCAGTCAGACAAAGAAGGCAAACGTGAGCCTATCCCGAATCTATGTTGGGACCAGACTGGCGTGGCGTCCCGTGGGGTGGCAGACAGTGCTTCCAGAGTTGATGAAATCTTACCCTAGATTTTTGTCGATTTTATCCTAGATTTGAGTGTTTTACCCTAGATTGTCGAAGTTGCCCATTAATTGTTGATTAATGCACTCTTATCATACATAAGTTTAAATATTGCCCCCCCACCCCCAAACACACACACAGGACTACACACTACAGCCACTACTACGGCTGCTCTGTGTGGACTCGTCATCGCTAGTGACTGACTCTGTGTGAACTGTGATCTAACCGTCCGAAGGTCCAAAACGTGTACGCGTAGTAGACGGGTGAGTGGAGACTGGGGAGAAAGGGGATGGGGTGGGGGGGGTGAAGGGATGATACAAGTCACGGGGATGATTGTGTACATGAATCGAACATGAAAGAGAACCAGCCTGCCACCAGATTGGCTCCATTCCAAGCACACCTATCCATAGGACGGCAGATTATCCTAAAATTACCTAGTTTATGCAATACCCTAAACACTACCCTAAGAAGGGTCCAATTACCCTAGTTTAGGGCATTTTACCCTAAAATGGAAACACTGGTGGCGGAGCACTTCACGGCCACAGAACATCATACACGGAACATTACATTACTCCGCTTTAACAAGTAGTCTGTCTATCATACACTACTACTACTACTACTACTAACTACTACAACTACAACTACAACTACAACTACTACTACTACTACTACTACTACTACTACTACTACTACTACTACTACTACTACTACTACTACTACTACTATTACTAGTACTACTACTACTACTACTATTCCTACTACTACTACTACTACGCTTCACCACACTCAAGGTACATATTCTTGGGACCCCTCTATAGCATCTCTCTCTCTCTCTCTCTCTCTCTCTCTCTCTCTCTCTCTCTCTCTCTCTCTCTCTCTCTCTCTCTCTCTCTCTCTCTCTCTCTCTCTCTCTCTCTCTCTCTCTCTCTCTCTCTCTCTCCTGCCTCATACTAGTTCAATGCATTCAGTACCATTTCATCCTCCCACGGCTCTTCTCTTTGCATTAATCCCTGGCGACCTACCCTCTGCTAAACATTATTGTCTCACTGCATCAGCATCAGCATTCACCGTCACCGTCATCGTCACCATCAAAATAGGCGAATAGAAGTGGAGTGAAAAGAGGAACGAGGAGGTAGAGTGTTTAGTAGATGTATAATGGTAAAAAATTGAAAAAAGGAGAGGATGTAATAGAAGAGGAGAACAAAAGGTCGAGAGTGAATGAAGGGAAGAGAAAGGGGAAAAAAAATGAGGAAAATAGATAAATAAAAGATGGAGAAGTGAAACTGTTATATGAAAAGAAGAAAAGATAAATGTAAGAAGGAAGAACGAAAGAAGGAAAATTTGAAGAAAAAAAAAAAAACAGAAAGGAAATGTAGAACAAAAGATGGAGAGAATAGACAGTTAAGTCAGAGGGAAAACATAAAAAGAAAATGAATATACGAAAAAGAACAAGATACCAAATAGGAATGAAGACAAAATATGAAAAAAGAAAGAAAAGATGGAGAGGAAAGAAAATTAAAACAAAACATGGAGATGATAGACTGTTAACTAAGAGGAAAAAAGTAAAAAAAAAATTGAATAAAGAAAGAACAAGATACAAGAAAGAAGAAAACGAAAGAAAATGAAGAAGAAGAAGAAGAAGAAGAAGAAGAAGAAGAAGAAGAAGAAGAAGAAGAAACAGAGGGGGAGGAGGAAGACGAGGAGGAATTACAATGTTAGGTTAGGTTAGCAGTTTAGAAGGCATTCAAACACTACAGGAAACAGCCACAAGGGACCAGGAAGACACGCAGCACACCACAAGGCGAGACGAAGAACCTCTGCTGATTTTTCGGGATTTCGTAACAACTCTTGAGAGAGAGAGAGAGAGAGAGAGAGAGAGAGAGAGAGAGAGAGAGAGAGAGAGAGAGAGAGAGAGAGAGAGAGAGAGAGAGAGAAGAGTGTGAATGAAAAAAATAAAAGAAAAATAGCTAAGAAAAATGACATGAAAGTATTAAAAAGATAAGTAAAAAAGGGAGGAATTAGAAAGTGAACAGAATTAAGCAAAGAAACTAGAATAGAAAAGAACTATTATCATTATTATTGTTATTATTATTATCATTATTATCATTATTATTATTATTATTATTACTATTATTATTAGCGTTATCATTATTATTATTTTATTATCATTATCAATATGTTATCACTGAAGAAGAAAAGGAGAAAAATACTTATGATCTCTGTATTTTTTTCATTTCAGTTTGGAATTTAGGAAAGGAGACGAAGAAGGACGACGACAGCAAAGACGACGACGAGAAGGACAAGAACAAGGAAAAAAAGAGGTAAGATAAGAGAAGAGGTAGAATAAGATAAGATATGTAAGATAACTTTATTGTCACTGAGACATATAAAGTACAACATGAAATTCTTTTAGGCAGTGACCTCGTACCGTGCTGAAATACAGGGTCTAAAAATAAACTAGGACTGAAAACACATATCATAAAGAGACGGACTTAGAACACAGCGAGTTAAGAAGCTTACATTCCACGGTGAAAGATGAAAATTGAATAGTAAGATTAACATTCAAGACTACGGGACTAAAGATTGTACTCTCTCTCTCTCTCTCTCTCTCTCTCTCTCTGGGTCATTATCTCACAAACAGCCCAGCCTTCAGTCACGTAGTCAGCCAATCAACACAAAGCATCGAAGCTTCTTGTGTATCTGATTGGCGGAATTTGGAGCAATTATACTTTTCCGCTCTACAGCCTCCACCAATAACACCGACTATGGCTGGGATAACGACCGCCACGAGAAGGAGCAGGAGGAGGAGGAGGAGGAGGAAGAAGGTAATGTTCGCGTGGTGTAGTTCCTTAAGTTTTATGCTCCCCACACACCCCTGAGTTTGTTAGGCGTGGACTGAGTGTTTTAGTTGAGAGTTAGTTATCTTCGTTTATTCTGAAGTGCTTCTATAGTTTTGGAAATGGCTCACCTAATGCTGGTTAACTCTTGCACTGGAGAGGTGGACAGAGTAGTGATGAAAGATTTGGAATGCTGGTTAACTCTTGCACTGTAAAGGTGGACAGAGTAGTGGTGAAAGATTTTAGTACTGGTTAATTCTTGCACCAGAGAGGTGGACAGAGTAGTGATGAAAGATTTGGAATACTGGTTAGCTCTTGCATTACAGAAGTGATGAAATATTTGGATTACTGGTTAACTCTAGCACTGGAGAGGTGGACAGAATAGTGATGAAAGATTTGGAATACTGGTTAACTCTTGCATTATAGAAGTGGAGAGAGTAGTGATGAAAAATTTTAGTACTGGTTAATTGTTGCACTGGAGAGGTGGATACAATAGTGATGAAAGCTTTGGATGACTGGTTAACTCTTGCATTACAGAAGTGGATAGAATAGCGATGCGTGATTTGGAATACTCTTTAACTCTTGCACCGGAGAGGTGCAATTGTGTTAGGAGATTTGGAATACGGATTAACTCCTGCATTAAAGAAGTGAACAGAGTAGCGATAAAAGATTAAGAATGCTGACTGGGTAATGCTTGTACTAGAGTTCACATAATGGGTTTGAAAGCTGGAGAGGTGAACAGAATAGTGATAAGGATTTGGATTACTGGTTAACTTGCATTAGAGGAGCAGACACAATAACGATGAAAGATTTGTAATACTGGTTAACTCTTGTATTAGAGAAGTAGACAGAATAGTGATGAAAGATTAAGAACACTGATTCACTATTGCATTAAAGAATTCAACATAATAATGATGAAAAATTGAGAATATCGGATAATTTTTGCATCACAGAAGTGCACAGAATAATGATGAAAGAGTAATCGAAACAGGACGGGATTCTTGCCTCGAGACTAAGAAGTAACACGTATGAGCTTTGTGGCGCTGTATCCTGTTGGTGGCGTGACTGAACCATCTTTTCGTGATGGGAGCAGCTAACCTAGAGGCAATGAAAGAGTCTTAGCGTTTGATCTGACTCATTAGAACACCTGTAGCTTATTTACTCTCCTTTATCTTCATGAGACCAGCGGCATCTCTCCTCAGCTTACTTCGCTCCCCCACACCTCTTCCCTGACCTACATATGCTATTCATTCATTACAATAGCACCTGTATGGTAATGGGAGAACGGAGGAGGAAGGGAGACATGAAGATAAAGAAGAATGTACAGTTTTAAAAGGAAAAATTGTATAAATGGGAGGAGGAAGGTAAAGAAGGATGAGTAGAAGTAGAATTTTAAATGGAAAAATTATAAAAATAGAATGAAAGAGAGAAAGAGAAGTAGGAGCAAAAAAGGAAAGTGAAGAACAGGGAATAAGAGGACAAGCTAATATAGGTGGAGTAGAGAAAAAAAAACGAGTTAAAATGTGGAGACGAAGAAAAAAAGAGGAAAAAGAAGAACGTCGACAAGGAAAAGAGGGGATCAAAGTAGAATGGCTTAAAGAAGAAGAAGGAAAAGGAGAAGGAGAGGCGGAGAAGAGAACACGGAACTCACTAAAAATATATTCTGTCCAAGGTTAGTGATAAGATCCTGCTGTTGCTGCTGCTGTTACGACTACTGGTACTGCTGCTGCTGCTGCTCCATTTCTTCTTCTTTTGTTTTTCTTCTTCTTCTTCTTCTTCTTCTTCTTCTTCATCTTCTTCTTCTTCTTCTTCATTATCTTCTTTTTCTTCTTGTTCTTGTTCTTGTTCTTGTTATTATCATCATCATCATCATCACCATTTTCTTCTTCTTCTTCTTCTTCTTCTTCTTCTTCTTCTCCTTTACTTCTTCTTCTCCTTCTCCTTCTTCTTCTTCATAACCCCTTCTTTTTTTTTTTTTTTTGAAGATATATCTCTTGTTTTCATCATCATCATCTCTTCTCTTTCTCCTCCTCCTCCTCCTCCTCCACTTTCTCTTCCTCCTTCAGTCCTCTCCACCTCCTTCTCTCAGTTCGTCGAGACAGAGCAATTAAAATCCGATAAGCTGGGAGAGGGATGGAGAGATGGAGGGAAGGACACTCAGCTGTTTTCTCAACTTCCACCTTCCCTTCGCCTGCCCGGGAAACAACGACCACTCCGCCTACCTCCACTGCTTCCATCGCCACACAGAGCGACTGTGACACCTCCCCAGCGTCTACTGTCACTCCTTCTGCCACACAGAGTGACTGCTCGGTACTCACTACCACGTCTACCGCCACACAGAGCAGCAGGGACTCTTCCTCCATAAACACAGCGAACGGAGTAGATCGCGGTGCCTCTGTTCGCCCACGAACCTCTCCTCAGACCACATCAGGAGATTGGAGAAAAAAGAAAACTAAGAGGGAAGTGCAGCAGGACGCGAGGAAGGTGTCCAGCGAAGGACTGAGGACTCACCAGGCCACCAAGCAGACACAAAAGCGAGCCAAGGCAAAAGTGTGTGAGTACTGCTCACGGAAAGGACACACTTCTGCTACTTGCCACGCCAGAACTGACGATTTACGTCAGGAGCGTCTCATACAGCGGCTCCTTACGGTGGAAAGACACAGCCACACCCTTCCCACCTGCAGCGCCTCAGCCCGCCCACCACCTCACTTCATTTCAGTCCTTACCACAACCTCGCCCACTCCTTCCTCAGCCTGGTATCTGGAATCAGAGCCAGGGGCGGCAGTGGACCACTCCTCTTCACCAGTACCAGCAGTCGGCCGCGGACCCTAACCACCACCTCGGACTAGCAGGCCTCGCTCACTACCATCCCTCACCATGGTACAGCCAGCTTGCCCCGCCGCCAACTAAAGGTCGTCTCTAGCAACGTCCGTGGTCTCCGGACTAACCTTGCAGACTTATACCACAACTGTGTGCAACGACACAATGCAGACGTTGTTGTGGTGACAGAGACATGGCTGAACAGTGAGGTGGAGCCCACGTATGGCAGGATGCAGGGCTTCACCCACTGGGTGAGGAGGGACCGACAGGAGCGAACAGGAGGTGGAGTGGCTGTCTGCTTCAAGGAAGGAATGCAGGCCCAGCTACTCGACATAGACACGCCTCCACTGATGGAGATGATGTACTTCCGAGTAACGCTGGCAGACCGCTCAGCCCTCTTACTGTGTGCCCTGTATCGCCCCCCGCGACAAGGGCCTGACTCACTCCTGTACCTGACTGAGACTTTAGACAACCTGATGATGGCACACAGCTGCAGCCACGTGCTGATTGTGGGGGATCTCAATCACCACCTGGAAAGAGACGCCTACGAGAATCTCCTGGAGGTGCAGGGTCTGACAGATCATGTCACCTTCCCCACACATGAACGAGGAGGGACATTAGACCCTGTCATCTCAGACTACCAGGAGGACAAGCTTCAGTGTCATCAGCTGGGGCTCGTGGGCAGCTCTGATCATCACGCTGTACTGACACAGCTGGAAGTGGGCGTGGCTCGGGACGAGGCCACCACCCGCACCATCTGGCTGTGGAACAAAGCAGACTGGGCTTCCCTGCGCCGCGACCTGACCCACACCCCATGGGCCACTCTGCTACAGGGAGGAGCAGAGAGTGAAGCACTTGCACTCACCTCTCACCTTCTCGCCCTCCAGAGACGCCACGTCCCACACAGGGAATACACCACCAGACCGACGGATCAGCCATGGTTTGGCTACCGTTGCCGTGTTGCTGCTGAGGCAAAGTATGCTGCCTGGCTCCGCTACAAGAGGAACCCGACTCGGCGCAACAAGGACTTGCATAGGGCTGCATGCAGGAGGATGGTGGTAACCAGCAAGTGGGCCTTAAAAAAGTGGGAGGAAAGCCTGCGCCGGAAACTGTGTGGCACTGGCGTAGGAAACAAAACTTGGTGGTCCCTTGTTAAGGACAAACAGGAACTGGCCACCAAGAATCCATCCCTCCCTCAGCAAGCAGGACGGTACTGTCGCCACCAGCAGTAAGGAGAGGGCACAGTTGCTGGCTTCCTTGTTTGCTGGAAAAATGAAGGTGGGGAATCCACAGCAGCCACCGCCTCAGCTGGTCCAGCAATGTGAGAAGACTGTCACCATGGTGGAGGTGACGCATCAGCAGGTGAAGCGATTATTGCGGGGCTGGACACACAGAAAGCTACCGGCCCTGATGACATCAGCCCGCACCTGCTGAAGCGATGCTCCCAGGAACTGGCTGCCCCTCTCACCCAAGTCTTCACAACTTGTGTACGGGAAAACGTCTGGCCTTCAGTGTGGAAGGAGGCTCGAGTAGTTCCTGCACACAAAAAGCTCCAGGACGGACCCAAAAAACTACAGACCCATATCCCTGTTGTCAGTGGTGGGTAAAGTGTTTGAGAGGGTCGTGGCAGAGGTGGTGTGTAGCCATCTCAAGGACAATGCCCTCCTCTCAGACCAACAGTTTGGGTTCAGACCTGGAAGGTCAACCTCCGACCTAATGATGCTTCTCACCAGGCAGTGGCAGGACGCCCTCGACGACGGCAAGGACACTATAGTGGTTGCTTTGGACATAGCTGGAGCTTTTGATAAAGTATGGCACAACGGATTACTGGAAAAGCTTCGTGCTAAAGGCATCCAGGGTGGCTTGCTACGACTCCTGGGAAATTACCTGCAGGACAGAAGCCTCAAGGTGGTTGTCAACGGGCAAACATCTGAGTCCCTGCCTGTGGAGGCATCAGTGCCACAGGGTTCAATTCTTGGCCCACTCCTGTGGAATATCTACGTGGATGATCTTCTCCAGCTACTGCCAGGAGTCAAGGCCTATGCTGATGACTGCACCCTCTCCTATACCTATCCACGCCAGGACAGTGGGCGGGCTGCTGAGGCCATCAATCAGCAGCTACGAGTGATAAAGGAGTGGGGTGCTCGCTGGCAAGTGACATTCGCGCCGGAGAAGACACAGGCAATGGTTGTCTCTCGGTCCCCAGCCGCCATGGCAGCAATGGCAGGAAAGTTGTCTTTGGCGCTGCTGCTCCCACTCCAAGATGACGTCAAGATACTTGGAGTGGAGGTGGATCGAGGGCTGAGGTTTGACAGCCATGTCAAATCCATTGCCAAGAAAGCCTCTCACAGGATCTCCGCTCTCAGAAGGATCGCCAGTTTCCTCGACAGGAAGGGAGACTGCTGCTGTACAAGGCACAGGTGCGGCCCCACCTTGAGTACGCAGCTCTCTCCTGGATGTCCTGTGCCGCCACACACAGAAGGAGACTGGACAGCATCCAACGCCGCGCCATACGGCTAGTAGATGCTGCAATACCACCTCACCCAGAGCCTGAGCGTCCCCTTGATTCACTGGAACACCGCAGAGATGTGGCGGCGATCGTAGTGTTCCATAAGGCACAGGTGCAAAGAGTGCCACATCTGGCAGGGCTGCGTCATCCTCTGAGAGTCACCGCACGGAGCACGAGAACGGTGCTCAATGGTGGTGACGCCGTAGAGGTGCCGCGATCCCACGGGTGTCAGCATCAACGCACCTTCGCAGGACGCGTCTCCAGGATGTGGAACTTGTTCACGGCCGCGGTGCCTCACGTCCAGGAGATGAACACACACAGTGTCAAACTGATGGCACATAAGTGGAGACAGACACTGCCAACTCCTCTGACACTCTTTGTGACGTGACACTCAGTGTAGTGCAGTGCGTGAATAGTGCTAGTGAAGTGAAAAGAACAGTGCTCCATTTACATGCTGACCATCTTGTATATTTTCTATTTTTAAGTCTTGTAAATATTGTAGAGAAATAGATTGTAGTACCCTTAGAATAGGTAGCACACGACAGTGCGCCTTTGGGTACATGTTCTTCTGTATAAATTATGTTTAAATAAAAAAAAAAAAAAAAGAGAGAGAGAGAGAGAGAGAGAGGAGAGAGAGGGAGAGAGGAGGAAGGAGATAGGAGGGAGAGAGAGAGGAGGGAGAGAGAGAGAGGAGGTAGAGAGAGAAAAATGGAAGTATCAATTTAATGGTGACAACAAGAACAACAACAATAACAACAACAACGACAACAACAACAACAACAACAATAACAACAATAACAACAACAACAACAACTTCATCATTAATAACAAAATCATTATCATCAGCAGCAGCAGCAGTAGCATCAGCAACAGAACAACAACAACAACAACAACAACAACAACAACAACAACAACAACAACAACAACAACAACAACAACAACAACAACTACAACTACTACTAAACTACAAAAATTAATACTAATAATAATAAACTAACTAATACTACAACAACAACAACAACACAACAACTCATGGTACTACATTACCATTACTTCACTACTACTAACTACTACTACAACTACTAACCACTACCAACTAACTACTACAACAACAACAACAACAACAACAACAACAACAACAACAACAACAACAACAACTACTACTACTACTACTACTACTACTGCTGCAACAACAACAACAACAACAACAACAACAACAACTACAACAACTGCTGCTGCTACTAACTACTACTACTACTACTACCACTACTACTACTACTACTACTACTACTACTACTACTACTACTACTACTACTACTACTACTACTACTACTACTACTACTACTACTACTACTACTACTACTACTACTACTAACCATTGAGTCAGAGAGAGAGAGAGAGAGAGAGAGAGAGAGAGAGAGAGAGAATAAAGAGTTTGACTATAACAATTTAGTGATCTCTTAATTAGTGGATAAAATAAAACTTTTCACAGAAATCTCTCAGGAAAAGACGAATGCCAAGGAAGAAGCTGGTTTTTATCCCCCCTCTCTCTCTCTCTCTCTCTCTCTCTCTCTCTCTCTCTCTCTCTCTCTCTCTCTCTCTTTTGCCCGTGGTGAAAACTTTGTGTGCGTGTCTGTGTCTGTCTTTCTGTCTGTTTTGCTGTCTATACTTTTTCCTCCTTTATTCGCTGCTATTCTTTTAATTAGTTTTCTATTGTGCCACGCGCTGTATATATCTATTGTATGGCTTGTGTGTTGTTTGTGGTGGCGGTGGCGGCGCTGCTGGTAGTGGTGGTGGTGGTGCTGGTGAAATAACGTTACTCTGACAACTTGAATCAAACAATTATTACATTTTCTTTTCTCTTTTCTTTTCTTTCTCACTCATATATATTTTTTTTCGCCCATATTTGGAATTTGTGTGTTTTCCCGGTATTAAACAGCGCATTTATTTATTCGACTGGTGTGTTTGTTTACCTATAGTCGTGGCGAGTTCATATTGACGTGAGTAATGAAAGTGACAGCATAACATCATACCCGACTCTCTCTCTCTCTCTCTGACAAAATTGTTTATAGTACCAGTAGTAGTAGTAGAAGTTGTAGTAGTAGTAGTAGTTATTTTATCAACTAATCAAGAGATCACTAAACTGTTATATTCAAACTCTTTATTCTCTCTCTCTCTCTCTCTCTCTCTCTCTCTCTCTCTCTCTCTCTCTCTCTCTCTCTCTCTCTCTCTCTCTCTCTCTCTCGCTATCACGGCTGTCACAATCATACAGGATTCTACCATAATGGGTACGGGGAGTTTTTGAATACACCCATTGTCCTGCGTCTCCCATGCCTGACGCACCCCCTCCCTCATTTAGCAGGGGCAGGAGTGGGCCGGGGTGAGGATGGGGAAGCGTGCGGGAGTGCCTGGATGGGTGGCGGTGTGGAGGAGAGAAACAATTGAGGATCGTCTGAAATTCCTGGTGGGTGTGGAGGGTTAGCTGAGTGGTTCGGCGGCGCAGGGCACAGGTGGGGTGTATTAGCGACGCTCATACCTGGACGGGGATACACACACATATAGGCAGACACAGACACAGCCGCTTACTTGTAATGTCAATGTGCGAGTGATCGAGCTTACCTATCTGCATTGCTTACCTGTTTGTTTCTGTTCATGCTTGTCCAGGTGGGTTAGTGTGTGTGTGTGTGTGTGTGTGTGTGTGTGTGTGTGTGTGTGTGTGTGTGTGTGTGTGTGTGTGATTCACCTCGGTTTCCTGCTGGTCACCCAGCCAGTCTTCCCCATTACGGAGCGAGCTCATAGCTCATAGACCGATCTTCGGGTAGGACTGAGACCACATAACACACTCCACACACCGGGAAAGCGAGGCCACAACCCCTCGAGTTACATCCCGTACCTATTTACTGCTAGGTGAACAGGGGCCACACATTAAGAGACTTGCCCATTTGCCTCGCCGCTTACCGGGATTCGAACCCAGCCCTCTCGATTGTGAGTCGAGCGTGCTAACCACTACACTACGCGGTGTGTGTGTGTGTGTGTGTGTGTGTGTGTGTGTGTGTGTGTGTGTATTTCTATCCCACCGCTGCTACTAGTTGACGATAGCGACTGCTTACGTGTGTGTGTGTGTGTGTGTGTGTGTGTGTGTGTGTGGTGTGTGTTTTGAAGCTGTTGTGGTTTGGTTTATAAGTGACTTGTTCATTTTCAGTGTCTACGTTAGAATTACAAGAAATAATGCTTTTGTAATATGTATTGGAATTATGATATATATAATCGAAACGTATTAGAAGTTCTGTGTTCCTGAAGTTATTAAGAAAGATTATTGAAGTTAGGTTAGGTTAGGTTAGTTTGGGTTGGGTTGTGTTATATTAGGTTAGGTTAAGTTAGATTAAGTTAGTTTGGGCTTAGGTTAGGTTAGGTTAGGTTAGGCTAGGTTAGAGGGATAAAGCTAGGAATGAAGAAAATATTATTAACTGTGAACCACTCTCTCTCTCTCTCTCTCTCTCTCTCTCTCGTCTTGATTTCTGTTCCTTCTCAATTCATCTGCAGTTTACTCCTTTCATATCTACGTATATATTTCTTGTTCTCTGTCTCTTCTTGTTTGTGTTCCTCCATATTCTGCACGATTTCTTATACTCTCTACTGTCCTCTTCCCATTTTCTTCTCTCTCCTCCTCCTTCATCAGTGTCTCTTCCTATTACGTGTATATTCTCCCCTTCCTCTTAATCTCTGCTCCTCTTTCCCCTCCTTCCCCCATCAGTGTCCCTTCATCCCCATCAGTACAGCCTCTCTCCATCCTTCCACCAATATATCACCTTAGTCTTTCCTCCTCCTTCCCTTCTTTTTTTTCTCATCCTTCTCATATCTTTCTCACTCATTTCCTTATTCTTCTCTGCTCTTTTTCTTTCTCTTCTCTTTTATTCTTTCCCTGCTTTTCTTTCAGTCTTTCCTTCTGCTTTCCTTCATTTTTTTTTCTTTACTTATCCTTCTCTTATTTTGTCACCCATCTTTTATCCGTTTCTGTTCTTTTTTTTCTCTTTTCTTCTGTCTTTCTCCTTTGTCCGTTTCTTCCATGCATCATCACGTCTCTTATTCAGCTTCTTCTCTATTTCCTATTTGTATATGTATCTCTAAACTACTTCTTTCTTTACTATTTCTCCCCCTACATCACTTATTCTAGATTAAATTCTACGCATAACTTTACATAACGTCACCACAAACACAAACATCACTGCTAAATACGTAGAGAGAGATAACGAGTCTGCTGCTTGCCTGGTTGCTCGCTTGCTTTTCCTTGGTGTTCCTTTGCCTTTTGTCTTTCATCCCCCTCTCTTTCCCTTCCTCCCTTAAGAACCCAGGGCGGTCGGTCTCCTCAGCGCGTGGACACAGTGGGAGCTCAAATTTACCTCTCCTTCCATACTTCAAAGACTGAATCGAAGCTTGGTCTGTGAGGTCGAGAGGACAGATAGACTAGACGGACTGAAGAACCGTGTGTGTGTGTATGAGAGAGACAGAGAGGGAGAGGTAGGTTAGGGGTCTGAGAAGGGAGATGAGAGGAGTGTGGCGGGGGTTACGTGGCAGGGAGAGAGAAGGTCCATAAAGAGGTCAAGAGTTGAGGATGATACAGGAGGTGGAGAGGGTGGTGGTTGGTGGCCGAGGGGCGAAGATATTGAGAGGACAGGAAGTTAGAGGAGTGGGAAGTTGTGGAGGTGAGGGAGTGGAGAGTTTGTGACGCTGGGAGGATGGAGATTAAGGCAAGACTGTGAATGGAGAAGGGAAAGGAAAGGAGACATGGTGCTTGAGTGGTGAAGAGAGAGAGAGAGAGAGAGAGAGAGAGAGAGAGAGAGAGAGAGAGAGAGAGAGAGAGAGAGAGAGAGAGAGAGAGAGAGAGAGAGAGAGAGAGAGAGAGAGAGAGAGAGAGAGAGAGAGAGAGAGAGAGAGAGAGAGAGAGATAACAATTCATATCATATTTTATCAGAAAACTAGGAAAACACGTATAAAAACAATAATACTAATGAAAAAAACTGAATAATTATACAAAAAATCTTGAAAATAAAAAAAAAGTATAAATAAAAAGCCAGATTTATAAGGAAACAAATTAAGGAAGTACATCTCTGAAATTATAAATAGGAAAATAAGAAATGAACTAAAGAACAAAGGTTTGAGAGGGAGTATTCTATGGTGTGTTGAGGGGGAAAGGGCGAGAAGGAGGGAGGGAGGGAGGGAGAAGGGAGGGAAGAAAGGGAGGAAAGAGGAGGAAAGGGAGAGGAGGAGAAGGAGACAGAAGAGAAGAAGGAGAAGGAAAAGAAAGAGAGAGGAGAAGAGAGAGAGAGAGAGAGAGAGAGAGAGAGAGAGAGAGAGAGAGAGAGAGAGAGAGAGAGAGAGAGAGAGAGAGAGAGAGAGAGAGAGAGAGAGAGAGAGAGAGAGAGAGAGAGAGAGAGAGAGAGAGAGAGAGAGAGAGAGAGAGAGAGAGAGAGAGAGAGAGAGAGAGAGAGAGAGAGAGAGAGACCAGGGAGCAATACATCAGTAAGTACCCCCTCACCCTCTTCACCCCCAAAAAAGCCTGCAGGAGGTACATTGAAAAGCGCACCGACTAAAAGGTCTCCCTCTTTTCCCCTACCCCCCCAACACAATGCCCTCAGGTGCGACCTAAGACCTTACTAGGCCTCACTCACCTGGGCCGCGCTTTTCCTCTCTCCCCCACCTGTGACCTTTCGTAAGTCTGGCACCCCCTACTTGACCTTCTATGGGTTATCTCTGTGGCCTCGCGTCTCCCTTCCTTACTCTGAAACACTCCGCTGCTGCACCTTCATTATTTTCAAAAGGGCTCACATGAAGTTGTCGTGATTCTGTGCTGTAGGATTTTTTTTTACCTTGAGATTTGTGTACGATTTGACCATTTTATTGACAATGGGAAGGGTCGATGGAGTCACTATTCCCACCCATGTAGTAGTAGTAGTAGTAGTAGTAGTAGTAGTAGTAGTAGTAGTAGTAGTAGTAGTAGTAGTAGTAGTAGTAGTAGTAGTAGTAGTAGTAGTAGTAGTGATAGTAGTAAAGGTAGTAGTAGTAGTAGTAGTAGTAGTAGTAGTAGTAGTAGTAGTAGTAGTAGTAGTAGTTTCTGAAGCTTTATAAAGTTGCCATATAATAAGCAGAATGAATATGGAAACGTGTCCTGGTATTCAAGGGGTTAATACTCGTCTTTGTGTGTTTTCAAGGGATTGCATTTAAGTTTCGACCAATTTGACTTATGTTCTTCCTTCTTCTTACGTGTTGCATTTCTTCTTGGCTGATTCGTGTGTTGCAGCAAAGATATGTGGTTTTATGGTTCTGGTGACACATTAACAAGATTTCTACTTTTATTAACTGTGGCCTTTGGAAATTGTCATGATGAGAGAGCAAAGTTATGAATATGATTTCTAGGTTATAGCAAAAAGATTACATTGTTTTTAACGGTGTTTTTATGATTCTGGTGACATATTTACGTGATTTCTACTTCATTATAAGGATTAACGGTATTATATCTGTAGCCTTTGATAACTGTTAATGTGAGAGAGCAAAGCGTTTCTGATTGTGATTATTGGGTTACAACAAAAATGACATTGGTTTTTATGGCTCTGGTGACAGATTTACAAGATTTCTACTTTATTATAAGGGTTAACAGTCTTGAGAATCCGGCTAATCACCTCTGTGACCTTTGAAAATTGTTAATGTGAGAGAACAAAGCGTTTCTGATAGTTATTTTTAGGCTTACATAATCGTTGTATGGGTTTTTAACGGTGTTTTTTTTACCTTCAGGTGAGAAACTTACTAGATTTTGCCATTATTAAGAGGAAAAGTCATGGAAACCCGGCTAATCATCTCTCTGGCCCTTGAAAACTGTAGTGGTGACCGAGCAAAGCGTTTCTGAATATGAGTCATGCTACTGTCTTGTTTTGTCTTCATCTTGGTGTCGTGATCCTTTCCATAAATCCCGTTGTTGCAATCATTATTCTCTGCATGTTGACATCCTTTTATATTTCATTTCAAGGACCGCATTCTCAAACACTTACACTACTTTCAAAAGGCTGTAGTTGAAGTTACACGAAATTTTAAGTGTCTTTTCTACGGTTTTAACCCCTTCAATAGTGAGACGTATTTTTACTGTGACTTTTAGGTGTGTTTAGACGATTTTATTTGCAGTAGGAAGGGTCTATGGAGGTTAGAATATTAATGGCCAGAGTCTGTACTTTTTTAATCCCCACATAAATTTCTAAAGCCATATAAAAACTCTAAATAGTAACCAGAATGATACTGAAGGAGCTAATAAGGGATTGATAAAACTTCTTCATTATTAACAAGCAAAACCTTCTCGAGAACCCGGCTTGTCATTTCTGTGGTCTTTGAAAATAACAGATTAGATTAAGACAGTTTAGATTAGGTTAGGCAAAGAGGGACATTTCTGAATACAGCCAAGACTCTCATTGATGTCTTTACAATCACCTATCTTCATCTTGGCTCTGCTTCTTTTAACCCATTCAGTACCATGACGTGTTTTCATACCCATTCTACTTACTATTTGGTGATTTTATACAGCTCTAGTAACCTACGTGGGGATTGAAATAATGAAAACTGTGACCATTAACCTTCTGACCTCCATAGACCCTTCCTAATGTCAATGAAATGGTCTAGTCGTACACAAATCTTAAGGTAAAAATGTATCCCAGTATTGAAGGGGTTAATCGAACAACGTGGAGGAGGCGGGGGAGAGGTAGGAATAGGAGGAGGCGAAGGAAGACGACAAGGATATGACAAAAATTATGTTGGTTCTATTTTTTTTTTACCCAACCACGCTGTTCTTCCTCCTTACACACTCCTCTTATTCCAAACATTATTCTCTTCAGTCCCACACTCTTCATCTTTCATCAAGAGCTTCGTTCATGTCTTTACAATTACCTAACGTCATTTACCTTACCTTCCTTTTCCTTCTCAAACACGCTAAATCCTAATCACACTTCCACCTTACCTCATTCCCTCCATTCCTTTCCTCCTTCCTTACCTTCCTCCTCCTCCTCCTCCTCCTCCTCCTCCTCCTCTTCCTCCTCCAACCGCCACCATTGTTTCACCCATCACTCCCTCACCCCACACACTAAGCTCGCTCGCTCTCTCTCTCTCTCTCTCTCTCTCTCTCTCTCTCTCTCTCTCTCTCTCTCTCTCTCTCTCTCTCTCTCTCTCTCTCTCTCTCTCTCTCTCTCTCTCTCTCTCTCTCTCTCTCTCTCTCTCTCTCTCTCTCTCTCTCTCTCTCTCTCTCTCTCTCTCTCATGACCTTTCACAGGAGATCAACTACTCTCCTCTACCTTCATCTGGTCCGTGATATTTCCCTGCTGCACTTAACCTTCCTGGAATGACCTTAGTAGCCTTGACCTCGCCTCCTGACCAAGGGCTCCTCATCTCTTCACTACATTTCATCCTCTTTCTGAAGGTCAAAGTTTGTAGATGTGATGAAATGAGATTAGAGAGAGAGAGAGAGAGAGAGAGAGAGAGAGAGAGAGAGAGAGAGAGAGAGAGAGAGAGAGAGAGAGAGTATTATATAGGTTATCCTTACTTGTACAACTTTGGTGGGGGCTGTTTCTTACTACCTAGCTCTCTCTCTCTCTCTCTCTCTCTCTCTCTCTCTCTCTCTCTCTGTGGGGTTAATTGATACGAAAATAAACGAGGTGAAGTTGCACAAGAAGGGTGGGGCTGTTACCTTGATCGCGTGGAGAAAGTTGAGTGGAGTGGAGGGAGACTAGCCAGCAAGGAAAGGAAAACTGGATGGGCGGAGGTGGAGGTGGAAATGAAACAGGAGAGAGAGAGAGAGAGAGAGAGAGAGAGAGAGAGAGAGAGAGAGAGAGAGAGAGAGAGAGAGAGAGAGAGAGAGAGAGAGAGAGAGAGAGAGAGAGAGAGAGAGAGAAACCACGTAGTTGCTTCTTCCATTTTTATTAATCTTTCTTTCTCTCTATCTGTTTCTTACTTTTCAATCATTTTTTTTTATTTTCATCATTGTTACTGTTATTATTGTTTTTTTTTCGGTTTGAATCAGTTTGAGTCTCTTATTCATTTAGTTATTCCCTCCTTTTCTTTTCCTCTCACGTCCTCCTTCCCTCCCTCATTCGTCACCCCACACACTAGGAAACAAGACGAAGGAAAAGAGTAATACAAGGAGGCAATAGAAAATATACGAAAAAAAGTTAAGGAATAAACACATAAATTCTTGACTTCCCTGGTGCCCGCGTCGCTGTCTCTGCTGAAGCTGGCTCCATTACATAAGTACTGGGACGGGATGGTAGTAGGTGGGTAGGCAGGCAAGCAAGCTGGTATGTAGGCAGGCAGACAAGCAGGCAGGCATTTAGACAGGCAGGGAGGGACAGGCAGCTGGAGAAAATTAAGTTGAATAAAAAATGGAAAGAGAGAGTAGTAAATAGGTAAGCAGGCAAGCAAGCAGGCAGGTAGGCAGGCATTTATTCAGGCAGACAGACAAGCAGGTAGACAGGCTTGTAGGCAGGAGGAACTGGCAGCTGGAGAGTTAGATGAAATAAAAGAGAATTCAATAAAAAACTAAAGGAATATGTTAGACAATAAACACAGGACAGGTGAGAGAGTAAAACGGGAGAGGAAGAAGTGAAGGAAGAAGATGAAGAAGAGTAGTAGAAGGAAGAGGAAGCAAGTGGTGGAGGAGGAAGGAACGAAAAACATGGATTAGCACTATAGAAATAAAAGAAAAAGAAGAAAAACAGAGAAATGGTAAGAATTGGATGGAAAGAGATATGAGAAATGGGGAAGAGGAAGAGGAGGAGAAAAAGGAGGAAGAGGAGGAGGAGGAGGAGGAGGAGGAGGAGGAGGAGGAGGAGGAGGAGGAGGAGGAGGAGGAGGAGGAGTGTTCTGCTTCGTTAGGGCTCGAGGATGAAGGAGCAATCATTACCGAGTCATCGACGGTGTGGGTATTAGAGTGAAGATCCTCCTCCTCCTCCTCCTCCTCCTCCTCCTCTACCTCTCTTCGCCTACCCTCCTCATCTCCCTTCGCCTCTCGTCTCATCTCATCCACTCACTTCTCTTCCCATCTCTTTTTCATCTACCCCTCCTCCTCCTCCTCCTCCTCCTCCTCCTCCTCCTCCTCCTCCTCCTCCTCTTCTTCTCCTCTCATCTCCTCTCATCTCCTCTCCTCCGTTCACTCACTCAAACAGACTCCTTTTCACTCTTCTTACTCCTTTTTTCCATCTTTCTTCGTCTCTTTCCTTTTCTTTTCCTTTTTTATTTATTTTTCAATCATTTAGTTGTGTATTTTGTATTTTGTTGCTTGTTTATATTATTCTGTTTTCATCTTTCTCTACACACACACACACACACACACACACACACACACACACACACACACACACACACACACACACACACACACACACACACACACACACACACACACACACACACACACACACACACACACACACACACACACACACACACACACACACACACACTTTCTCTTCTCTCTCTCTCTCTCTCTCTCTCTCTCTCTCTCTCTCTCTCTCTCTCTCTCTCTCTCTCTCTCTCTCTCTCTTCCCTCATTCCTCACTCCAAGTCATTAGTCTTCCTCATTCTCTTCCTCCGGCCCCCCACTCCTCCTCCTCCTCCTCCTCCTCCTCCTCCTCCTCCTCACTAAATTCCCATGGCAATACTCCTCTCGTCATTCCCTCACTGTTCCCCGCCTCACTTTTCCATTCCTCCTCCTCTCACTCTCCCTCTCCCTCTCCCCCTCTCCCTCTCTCCCTCCGTCATTCTCATTACCGTGGTCATTATGTCCTACTGAATCTTGTTTTTGTTTCTGGCCGAGTGGAGAGAGAGAGAGAGAGAGAGAGAGAGAGAGAGAGAGAGAGAGAGAGAGAGAGAGAGAGAGAGAGAGAGAGGGGGGATAGGGGGAATATATATAAAAAAACTGGCCAACTCTCTATAATTTTGTTAGTTTTATGGTTTAATTTGATGAGGCAGCGATTGATTTCATTATTTGTTGACTTTTTTTCGTTTTGTTTAGTTTTTCATTTTTTTTTTCATTTTATTTACCAACTTGTTTGATTGAGTCTGTTTATATCTTTTTTTTTTTTTTTTTGTGATTTCGTATATTTTACTCGTTAATTTTATTTCGTTTTCTTTTTTTTTTTTTTTATTTGTCTGTTTGTTTGGTCATTCCGGTCACCAGATCATCCATTCGTCTCCTAAAATGTTGATCTGATATGCTTTTTTTTTTTTTATGAAATTGTGAATGTTATATCATCAGCATTGTTATCATCATCATCATCATCATCATCATCATCATCATCATCATCATCATCATCATCATCTTCTTCTTCTTCTTCTTCTTCTTCTTCTTCTTGTTGTTGTTGTTGTTGTTGTTGTTGTTGTTGTTGTTGTTGTTGTTGTTGTTGTTGTTGTTGTTGTTGTTGTTGTTCTTCTTCTTCTTTTTGTTCTTGTTCTTCTTGTTCTTGTTCTTGTTCTTGTTCTTGTTCTTGTTCTTCTTCTTCTTCTTCTTCTTCTTCTTCTTGTTCTTCTTCTTCTCGTTCTTGTTCTTGTTCTTCTTGTTCTTCTTGTTCTTGTTCTTGTTCTTGTTCTTGGTGGTATTAGTAGTAGTAGTATTAGTATTAGTATTGGTATTATTATTATTATTATTATTACAGCAGCAGCAGCAGTGCAGCAGGTGGTGCAGTGGTAGCAGGTAGTGGTGGTGGTGGTGGTGCAGTGGTGGAGCAGTGCAGGTGCAGTAGCAGCAGGTGGTGGTGGTGGTGGTGGTGTGCAGCAGCAGCAGTGGTGGTGGTGGTGGCAGTGGTAGCAGTAGCAGTGGTGGTGGTAGCAGCAGCAGCAGTAGCAGCAGTGGTAGCAGTAGTGGTGCAGTAGCAGCAGTGGTGTAGTGGTAGCAGTAGTAGTAGTAGTAGTAGTAGTAGTAGTAGTAGTAGTAGTAGTAGTAGTAGCAGCAGCAGCAGTAGCTCAGTATTCCTAGCCATCAATCCCTTTCTCTGATACACTCTGGAACTCTCTGCCTGCTTCTGTATTTCGTCCTTCCTGCGACTTGATCTCTTTCAAAACGCATCACTCTGAGATTACTTTGTGGGAGTAGCGTTTTGTGGGTCTTTTTTCTTAATTTCTCTTTGGAACTCTTACATTAAAAAAAGATGATAGTAGCAGTAGTAGTAGAAGCAGTAACAATAGTAGTATCAGCAGGATTAGTATTATAATTATTATTACTACTATTACCACTGCTCCTTCCACTATTATTCGAGATTCACTCCCCGCGGCCACGAAGACGCTCCACAAAGTCCCAAGTAAGACCTTAACATTTAATATTCTACCCAAAATTGCCAGTTGAGTATAAATTT
>NC_059296.1:27308868-27336368 GCF_017591435.1 Portunus trituberculatus | reverse complement strand
GATTTTCTCCTGCAAATAACGTATAAATCCTGTCGCTAGAATAAAAAAAAAAAACACTTTAAAAACCGTGTAACATCAACTAAAACCTTTTTAAAGTAAGGCATTTAATAAGACACGTTTTCAAATTAGTTTTTCTAAGTAATAATGTAGAAACTTTGTTGAATTATCACTAGAACACCAACTAAAACCCATCTTTAAACACTGTGTCCTCAACTAGAAGCTTTTGAAAGTAAGAAATATGATATGGCAAGTTTTTAAAAGAGTTTCTCCTGTAAATAACGTAGAAATCCTGTCACTGGAATGATTAAAACTTCAAAATCCGTGTAATATTAACTAGAACCTTTTAAAAGTAAGGTATTTGATAAGAGGGGATTTTAAAAGAGTTTCTCCTGGTAATAACGTAGAAATCCTGTTCCTGCAATCTTAAATCCATCCTTAAAAAATCATGCAACGTCAACTAGAAACTTCCAAAAGTAAGATGTATAAAAAAAACCAGGATTTTAAGAGAGTTTCTCCTGTAAATGTTGAAATCCTGTCGCTAGAATTACAAAAATACTTAAAAAACCGTGTAACATCAATTAGAACCTTTTGAAATTAAGAAATGTAATAAGGAAGGTTTTAAAAGAGTTTCTCCAAAAGATAATGTAGAAACTTTGTTGAATTATCACTATAACGCGAAAACTCACCTTTAAAAATCCCGTGACCTCAACTAAAACCTTTTGAAAGTAAGAGTTATTGAAGGTAAGGTTTTTAAAATGGTTTTCTCCTGTAAATATTGTTGAAATCCTGTCACTAGAATCACAAAAACAAAACTTCCTTAAAAAACGGTGTAACATTACCTAAAACCTTTTAAAAGTAAGCGAGAAGCGGCCAGGAATGTTTCAGAATGCGGTCCATATGTGTTGGAGATAGCAGAGCGACAATTAGAGGGAGTGAATAGCGAGGGAGGGATGGCGATAAAAAAAAAGAAATAGGAAAACAAAAAAAAGCAGGACAAACGGGGAACAAGATGGAGAGATGAGATAAGAAGTTTTGCCGACGTGGCTAGAACAGACAGACAACCAGCAGAGATACGCGGTGGGTGTCTGGGAGGAGGAAGGGGGGGGTCCTTTGTCCTGCTGCGGCATCATACAGATAGACTGACGATGTTGCTGATGATGGTGGTGGTGGTAGCGATGGTGGTGGTGGTATAGTATAGATTCTAAAATGGCTCCTGTGTCTCGGTTTGAATGGTGTCTCATGTGGTTGTCGGATCTTGAGACAAACCGTGAGCTGTTCTTGTAATATGTATGTGCGCTGATCAACACAAAACAAGCATTATTCACAGCAAGTCAATCACGTTATCAATACGCTACTGTTTGAATTCCAGGAGCCATTTTACAGTAGACAGGCTATAGTATAAGTGTGTGTTTTTGGAAGTAATGATAGAGAAAGAAAAAAGTTTATAGTAACACGGTGAGATGGTGATGATAGTAGTGGTGGTGGTAGTGGTGGTGATGGTGGTAGTGGTGGTGATGGTGGTAGTATAGGTGTGTGTTTTTGGAAGTAATATAGGGAAAAAAAAAATCATGGTTAACACGGTGATAGGTGATGATAGTAGTGGTGGTGGTGGTGGTGGTGGTGGTGCTGGTGGTGGTGTGTTTTTGGAAATAATATAGGGAAAAATAAAGGTTCATAATTTCCTTCATCTCTGTTATTTCCACCACAATTTCCTTGATCTTTGTTATTTTCACCACAATTTTCCTTCATCTCTGTTATTTCCACCACAATTTCCTTGATCTCTTATTTCCACCACAATTTCCTTGATCTCTGTTATTTCCATCACAATTTCCTTCATCTCTTATTTTCACCACAATTTTCCTTCACCTTTCTTATTTTCACCACAATTTCCTTGATCTCTGTTATTTTCACCACAATTTCCTTGATCTCTGTTATTTTCACCACAATTTCCTTGATCTCTGTTATTTTCACCACAATTTTCCTTCACCTTTCTTATTTTCACCACAATTTCCCTCATCTCTGTTATTTCCACCACAATTTCCTTGATCTCTGTTATTTCCACCACAATTTCCTTCATCTCTGTTATTTTTGGAAATAATATAGGGGGGGGAAAAATAAAAGAGAGTCCTAGTTAACACGGTGAGCGATTGGAGCGTCATGAAGCACAAAGAGCAAAACAGTGTTAGGTTCAAACGCTTCCTCGGTGAATTGATACCATTATCGATCTTACCAAAAAAAAAAAAAAAAAAAAAAAAAAAAAAAAAAACACCACATAAAAAAATTAGCCGGTTTTGATTTTTTTTCTCCCTCACGAGCCAAAAATTTACTGGGACGCAATGTTTTTTTTTTTTAATTTTCCGTTTAAAAATACGACTTGTCTTAGAATCTGAATCGTTACTATACACTCTGGAAAAAGATTAATGCCAGAGAGAGAGAGAGAGAGAGAGAGAGAGAGAGAGAGAGAGAGAGAGAGAGAGAGAGAGAGAGAGAGAGAGAGAGAAGAAGAAAAGAAAAAGAAAAAGGAAAAAAAAGCGAGAGAGAGAGAGAGAGAGAGAGAGAGAGAGAGAGAGAGAGAGAGAGAGAGAGAGAGAGAGCGCCACCCAGCCTGTCGATAGAAAGATTTGCATAAATAATTACAGTAACAGGAGAGAAAGGCGGCGGCGGCCCATGAACATCACCCGTGGACACCTTGCCGCCTAAATATTCTATGCATGTCAGCGTTAATTACTCTTTCAAATAACGAATGTGTTCAATTAATCCCCAAGCCACAGCTACGGGCACAGCTAGGCCGCTCCCTGACTGGCTGGCTGACTGACCGACTGGCTGGAAAATTTGCTACCTAACTGACTGACTGACTGAGTGGCTGAGTGGCTTTGTGGCTGGCTGACTAAGTGGTTAGATGATTTGGTGATTGGCTTTCTTGGTGAGTGACTGGCTGACTGTCTAGCTGACTGGGTGAATGACTGGCTGACTGGCTGACTGGCTGACTGAATGATTGGCTGGCTGACTCGCTGGCTGGTTTTGTGGATAGATGGCTGGATGGCTGGCTAAGTGACTGGATGACTGACTGACTGGTTGGCTGACTGGCTGACTGGCTGACTGACGATGGCTGAGTGATTGGATGACTGACTGATAGACTAGCTGAGCGTCTGACTGGCTAGCTGGCTGACTCAATGACTGACTGAATGACTGGCTGACTGGCTGAGTGTCTGACTGGCTAGCTGGCTGACTCAATTGACTGACTGAATAACTGACTGTTTGACTAAGTGACTGACTGGCTGACTGACTGGCTGAGTATCTGACTGCCTGACTGATTGACTGAATGATTCACTGGCTGACTGACTGACTGACTGACTGGCTTGTTGGTTGGTCGGTTGGCTGGCCAGGTGAAAGCAACTACCAAACGCGACACATTATTTTCAGAGGCTGTGACGAAAACAAGTCAATAATTAACACCCAATTAACTTAGCGCCGATAATACAAAAAAGAGAGAGAAATTAGAGAGGACATAATGATATTTCTACCTCCCCCATCCCCTCCTCTGTAAGCGATAATATTATGGTAACACGTTTGATAGCGGTAAATTATGTGTGGGTTTTTCATATGTTTTATCAGGCAAATTATTCATGTACACAGATGTAAAAATAGCAGCGTGTGATGCATATTTAGAGTTTGAAGAGGGAGGAGAGTGGATTGGGTGGGTGAGGGTGCAGGGTGGAGGGAGGAGGAGACTGGGGTTAGTGGAAAAGGGGATGGTACAGCGAGGAATGCAAAAATAGTAAAGAAGAAGTAGAAATGTAAATGTGTATCTGATTGTATTAGATGAATTGGTGTGGAGTCAAGTAGTGAAGGAGTGGTGGTGGTTGTGGTGGTAGTGGTGATTGTGGTGGTGATCTTGATGAAGTTAGTTAGTAGGAAAAGTAGAGGGTAATGTTGATGGTGATTGTGGTAATGGTAGTTATGGTGATGTTAGTGGTGATGATGGTGATGGTGATGATGATGATAAGGAGGTGGAGTAAGAGGAGGAGAAGTAGATGGAGATAAAGAACGATATAATAGGATTGTAATGAGATAAGATAAAGAAAATAATGATGGTGATGATGATGATGATGATGATGATGATGATGATGATGATGATAAGGAGGAACAAGAGAAGTAAATGGAAAAAAAGAAAGATATAACTGGACAGCAATGAGATATAGGAAAAAAAAATGAAGAAAATGATGATGATGATGATGATGATGATGATGATGATGATGATGATGATAATGATAATAATGATGATGATAACGAGATGAATAAGAATGGAGAAATAATACAAAGAAATAACCGTCACACAGCAAGAAAAATATAGATAATCAATAATTTTCAGAGAACAAATCAGAGAAATATCAGAATCTTTGACAAACAAGCATGAACATCAAACACACACACACACACACACACACACACACACACACACACACACACACACACACACACACACACACACACACACACACACACACACACACACACACACACACACACACACACACACACACACACAAAGGTTTGCAAAGATGAATAAATAAATAGACTTCATAAATAAGCGAATGAATAATTAGAACCAAGACAGAAGAAGTAAATAATAAATATGGGCTGATCGTAAGGCGCTGGCTGGAGTAGAGAGAGAGAGAGAGAGAGAGAGAGAGAGAGAGAGAGAGAGAGAGAGAGAGAGAGAGAGAGAGAGAGAGAGAGAGAGAGAGAGAGAGAGAATACAAAAAATAACTATAACAAATTGCAAAATAAAAAAAAACAGAAAGAGAGAGATAAAAGACAATAGAAACACACCTGAAATAAGAGCAAATAAATCCTACAAAATCAGCGCACGTTGAATGAGCACAGGAGAGCAAGGGGAGCAGGGAGACACCATGGCCCTTCTAACTAGCCAAGGGAATCACAACACGGAACAAGTAATGCCATCAGCACTTAATCCTGACAGTGGCAATAAAAACGTAACACCGGGAGCACTAATAACAACACGGGTTAGGTAATAATGCCGTTGTGTAGGTTAATTAGTACATTGGAATGGCGATAATGACGTTAGAGATCGGGATAATAAGAGCGTTGAATTACTAATAAGAAAGCTCAACTGACAGAAGGATAGCATTAGGAAACAATTACACTGGGATCCTAATTTGATGGTAACAGCATGTAGTCTTGGATCCCGCGGTAATGATATTGAATTAGTCATTATAAGGGATGTGGTAAGTACTGGGAGGAGGGTTGGTGTTGGTACTCAAAGGGGTAACGTCAGCCCTCCTCGTCTCCCTTCCCCCTTCACGCCCTTCCTTCAGGTTCCGCGGGGAGGGAGGGAGGGAAGGAAGGGGTGGCGCTGGCGAGGTGTGAGCAGGAGTTATGTAAGCGATACTCTCTCGGAGACGCGACCCGCCTCTCCCTCACACAGCGGAGAGGTCACAAGTTTATCCGCCCTCGTCCTCGTCCTTGTCCTCGTCCTCGTCCTCGTCCTCGTCCTCGTTCTCGTCTTCCTCCTTCTTCTTCTCCTTCTCTCCTCTCCTCGTAGGCATCGTTGTCGTTGTTGTTGGTGTGGTCTCTTTCTGTCTCTCTCTCTCTCTCTTGATGTTTATATAGTTGTTGATTTTTTGTATTTTTTTTCTTTTTTCTTTTCTTTTTCTTTTCATAATCTTCATCATCTTTTTTTTCTTCTTCTTCTTCTTCTTCTTCTTCTTCTTCTTCTTCTTCTTCTTCTTCTTCTTCTTCTTCTTTCTTCTTCTTCTTCTTCTTCTTCTTTTCTTCTTCTTCTTATTATCATTATTATTATTATTATTATTATTATTATTATTATTATTATTATTATTATTATTATTATTATTATTATTATTATCATTATTATTATTATTATCATCATGATCATCATCATCATCATTATTATTATCATTACTATTAATATTGTTATTTTTATTACTATCATTATTATTATTATTATTACTAGTATTATTATCATTACTACTACTACTACTACTACTACTACTACTACTACTACTACTACTACTACTACTACTACTACTCTCCTTATCACCATCATAGTCATTTTTGTTGAGAGAGAGAGAGAGAGAGAGAGAGAGAGAGAGAGAGAGAGAGAGAGAGAGAGAGAGAGAGAGAGAGAGAGAGAGAGAGAGAGAGAGAGAGAGAGAGAGAGAGAGGTGAAGGAATAATAAGGCAAAGAGGAACAATGACAGCAGCAGCAGCAGCAGAGAGCGTTGGGTGTTCAGCTGGAGAATATTACCCAATTCCATTAAAAAGTAATGAACAAGATGGGGCAGTGAGAGGAAAAAGACGAAATTGGTGAGGGATGTGGAGGACACCTGCAGCCTCACTCACCTGACTGGCCCTCCGCCCTGCAGCTCCTCACACCAACATTACTACGTGAATGTGTCCCCCATGTCGTGTCAGGAATACTGGACCTAACAAATCCTACCTTCACTTAACCTGACCTAATGTGACTTAATATAATCTAACTAAAAGTATTAAAATCAAATGTAAGTCATTCTATTCTAACCTGATCTAACAAAATCTAACTTTATCTAACCTAACCTGACCTGTTCTGGCAGATACTTCTAACCTAACCTGAACCAGCCAGACTTTGGTGTTGTTAGTTGTTGCTTTTAGCCAGATGCTTTGGTGTTGTTAGTTTTTGCTTTTATTCAGAAGTTATTGCATGTTTCAACGATGCTTTCCTGACCTAATCAAATCTAACCTAACCTAACCTAACCTAACCTAACCTAACTGAAGCTAACCTAACCTAACCTAACCTAACCTAACCTAACCTAACCTAACCTAACCTAACCTGACCAAACTAACCTAACCTAACCTAACCTAACCTAACTGAAGCTAACCTAACCTAACCTAACTGAAGCTAACCTAACTAGACCTTGTTAGTTATTGCTTTTAGTCGGAAATTCTTGCCTTTTCAACGACATTTTCCTGACCAAATAAAACCTAACTTAATTTATCCTAACCTAACCTAAACTTACCCAGCTTTACTAATCTTAACCTAACGAAATGTAACCTAATCTATCCTGATGAAATTTAACCTAACCTAACCTAACCTAACCTAGCGTAACTAATACTAACCTAACCTAATATAACGTAGGTTAATTTATCCTAACCTAACCTGACCTAACCTAACCAAACCTAGCATAACTAATCCTAACCTAACCAAATATAACCTAATTTATCCTAACATAATTTAACCTAACCTAATTTAACCTAATCTCTTCACGTTTCATTATTTTTCTAACTTTTTAAAACCAATATATTGAAATTTTTACATTTTTTTTGTTCAGTTTCAGTAAACAATTTTTTTTAGTAAAGAATTCTTTTTTTTTTTCAGTAAACAATTCTCTTTTTCAGTAAACAATTTTTTTTCAGTAAACAATTTTTTCAGTAAACAATTCTTTTTTTTCAGTAAACAATTATCTTTTTCATTAAACAATCCTTTTTTTCTAGTAAACTGATCTTTTTTCAATGAACAATAAATTTTTCCAGTAAACAATTATTTTTTCCAGTAAACAATTATTTTTTCAGTAAACAGCGACACCCGGCACTTCTTAACCACTCTGTATACGTCCGTAATTATTAATCTTTACCTCTTGAATGCGGCGTGGTAATCAGAGGTGACAATTGGAACACCGGGGACGCGAGAAGATTATGCCACTCTAATTGAACACAAGGAATACCGAAATTACTGCAATAAACGTAATATCATCGCTGAGTGGAGCATTACAAGGATCGTGAAGAAGTGCAAGTAAGTGGCGAGCTTCCCAAACCCAGTGTAATAATCTGCGTTCTAAGAGACGAGTAGATAATAAGGTCCTTCGTCTTTTGTTATCAGTGAGAGAAGATTCAGGCAACGGGTGTTTCCTCTTCCCATCTTCTTTCTTTCAGGACGAGAAGTTTAGGCAAAGTATACCATTATTTTTTTTACCTGCACTCCACCACCGGTTTCCCAGGTTAATTACTGAACTATTTCCCTCCCTCCTGGATTACCTGTTGCGATGGTGATAAAGGGGACACAAAGGAATGCCCATCTACGGCGCCCCGCGATAAAAAGGTGAAGCTTCGTCATTTCTTAAATTGCGTTTTTGTCTTCTTTTTGTCTCTTACTTTTTATGTGGCTGCGGGATGAGAGAGAGAGAGAGAGAGAGAGAGAGAGAGAGAGAGAGAGAGAGAGAGAGAGAGAGAGAGAGAGAGAGAGAGAGAGAGAGATTCTTACATCCTACATCATAACATCAGCTTCTATCGTTTCCCAGTGTTCCTTTTCTATCCTCTGCAGGAAGATTCTTAACCATTGATCACTTCACAACTTTTATTCGTATTTTTCATCATTTTCACCTTCCTGTAATTTGAAGACATTTAGGAGGGAGGTTTCAAGACATTTACCCTATTTTTGAGTAACGCTTTCCACTCTGTACAGGAACCAGCACCTCAGTGGGCCTTTTCTTATCGCAATTTTATTCTTGACACACACACACACACACACACACACACACACACACACACACACACACACACACACACACACACACACACACACACACACACACACACACACACACACACACACACACACACACACACGCAAGGAAATTTAACACAGTGTTTGGTTTCGTCTGTCTCAGCCAACACTTCTTATACCTTAGTCTGAGGAAGGAAGCTGTTTTAATTACAATATCCGCATTTTTCAACCTTCTGTATTTACTTTCGATGTGTTTTGCGTTTTCCTCCAGTCATAAATACTCTGTTGTGCTGACGATCTTCTTTTAATATTTGACCTGAGGCATATTCCTAGCAGATCAGAGTTAATCCCTTCAGTACCATGCCACGTTTCCATATTCATGCTGCTTAATATTTGATGATTTTATACAGCTTCAGAAACTCATGTGGGGGATTGAAATAGTGACGACTCTGGCCATTAATCTTCTGACCTCCATAGACACTTCCTGATGTCAATGAAATCATCTAATTGTACTCAAAACTCAAGGTAAAAAATTGCGTCCTATTACTGAAGGGGTTAAAGTTGAGGGAAAGACGATGATATGAAGTGAGTGTTGATGTGAGTGTTGTGTTATTACCTTGATCTCACCAGCCTGTCTTCGCGTCCCGCAACCAGATGTCTCTTCTCCCATGCTGCAATGTTTGTTTGTCGAGAAGAGTGCGGTGACAGGTGGACGTGCGGGAGTGAGGCAGGGGCGAGGGATAACGAACCTGTGACGCCATGACCAGGTGGGGACAGGGAAGAACCAACACTTGTATTTTTTTTGTTTATTTATTAATTGAGAGTTCCGGCTTGCTGTTGGAATCAATCTCCTCTATTTGTGTTCCGATACTGGCGATTGTACACTCATACATTTCCATGTGCAAATCAATCATTCATTCCTTGTTGCAATAATTTAGTGTTTGGCAACACACACACACACACACACACACACACACACACACACACACACACACACACACACACACACACACCGTAGTGTAGTGGTTAGCACGCTCGACTCACAATCGAGAGGGCCGGGTTCGAGTCCCGGCGCGGCGAGGCAAATGGGCAAGGCTCTTAATGTATAGCCCCTGTTCACCTAGCAGTAAATAGGTACGGGATGTAACTCGAGGGGTTGTGACCTCGCTTTCCCGGTGTGTGGAGTGTGTTGTGGTCTCAGTCCTACCCGAAGATCGGTCTATGAGCTATGAGCTCGCTCCGTAATGGGAAGACTGGTGAATTACACACATTCAGTCTCTCTCTCTCTCTCTCTCTCTCTCTCTCTCTCTCTCTCTCTCTCTCTCTCTCTCTCTCTCTCTCTCTCTCTCTCTCTCTCTCTCTCTCTCTTCTGTCCATCTGTCTGAAGTCCTTTGAAAACACACACACACACACACACACACACACACACACACACACACACACACACACACACACACACACACACACACACACACACACACACTGGGAACTGCGTCAATTTAGAAATGATCAGTAAGCTGATCGCTGCACACAGGTCCATTGCTGGAGAGATCATTATTATTGCAAGGGAAAAGACTGTCATCAGGGAACTCACTTATAAAGAGGAGGAAAAAAATAAAAGCAAGATCATAAAATGTTATCAGTGAGTTTGGACGGACAAGCGACGTTCCGGGATGATTTTTCTCTCTTTTTTGCTCCTTCACGTCAAGTCACCGTGTTGCCGAGTGGAGGGAAGCGGACCTTGACTTCCTGGTGAGCGGCAAGTGTTGCAAGGAAACCGGCGTGGTGCGCCAACACAGACTACAATATCTTATATTGATGATGCTCAATATATATATATATATATATATATATATATATATATATATATATATATATATATATATATATATATATATATATATATATATATATATATATATATATATATATATATATATATATATATATATATATATATATATATATATATATATATATATATATATATATATATATATATATATATATAAACCCAAGGTGTCTACGTCTCAGCAGCACAGTTAGCTTTTAGTAAATCATTGTTTGGCATTGTTGAATCAGCTTGTCAGTGGGGCGTCTGACCGTGCATTAGATCACAGAACGAACTCTTTTTTAAAGACAAAAAAGAAACTGCCTGACAAAAACTCTCTTGATTACCTGCCGACCACCGCGGCAATCGCGTGCAGTGACCTGACATTGAGGAGCGATTACTCTCTTTCTTTGTTCTTCAAAGTGAAAAGAACTGCGATTCAACAATCAAGTATCAGAGACACGTTTTCGTCATGTACATGTGATTTGTATTCTTAGGATGGCTAACACTGCTCCCCGCAGCAGCTAACTTACAAATCAGTCTCGCGACATCTGTGGCAGTCTTCCAGGTGTCTGGCAGATTGATACCCATTGCTTGACTCTCAATGAGTTGGTGAAGGTAAAAGGCATTTCTTTTCTTTTATTTCTAACAATTATAAAATTCGCCTTTCATTAATGTCACTGTGTCAATCGAAACGTCACACAGTAACCCTTTTCCATCCCTTCTGCTTGCTGCAACAGACGGGCTGCTTCCTTTAGTGACCTGTCCTCACCTGGTAAATCTCACTTCACGATACAATCTACTGTACATTCCTTGACCTTTATCCCCTCAAAGCCCGCTGCACACGTCCATTGCCAGCACATCTTTCTTGATCTACGACCTCCAACTATTTGCAGCCTTATTCCTACAGTTCCATATAAGTGGCTGTCATGTTTACCTTCATGGAGCTGTATGTTGACCCACACCTGCCCTGCGCCCACTACAAGTACACTCGCACCTACTCTTTCCTATCAAACCCATTGGCTGTGCAACACGTAGCGGGAACATAAGGCACCCGAGCACATGATCCACACCATACACATCTGTCAGGCGCCCACTCACCCAGAAATCAACAAGAATGACACACACACACACACACACACACACACACACACACACACACACACACACACACACACACACACACACACACACACACACACACACAAAGAGCTACGTTTCCTTCATATCCGCTCGACACAACAAATACAAACAATACAAAAATCACCAAAAATGTCACGAAGTTAGCCAGGTAACCCTTGGTGGCAGTGTGTGTGTGTGTGTGTGTGTGTGTGTGTGTGTGTGTGTGTGTGCGGAAGAGTGTTTTGGCCCCAGTAACACGGCACAGCGAGGCAAGTAACACAACACCCTGTCATAAACACCAGAAGAGCGACGCCCAGGGAGCAAAGTTAAGGTGTCTCGACCACGCCAAAGACACAAGTACGTATTTGGGAGCGACACACACACACACACACACACACACACATAGACACACACACACACGGTTTCAGGGGAAGGGGAGGGACCTAACGTACGTAACTTGGCCAAACACGACGTTGTGGAGTGTGTAAAACAACGGCTCTACTTGCATACTGTAGTTGTAGTGTACGTGTGGCGTGGCGGGCTATACCAGGTGTAGCGGTTGTCTGTCGGTGTTGGTTTTGTGCCGCGTTTGAAGTGAAGGGAAGTTTTATATTGCCTTCATATTTCTTTTATTCTGTTTGACGTCTGATGAAAATAGTTACTAATCTGTTCTCTCTCTCTTTTATTTTCCTCTATCTCTCTTTCTCTCTCACTCGAATCATGCGTCAACGAAATCTCATTGTTTTAGAAGAGAAGAAAATGCAACTTTACTCACCCAGACACATACACTCAACCTTCCTCCATCTCTCCTTCCGTGCTTTACTCATCCACCCTCCTAACGACACCCTGCCTGCTTGAATACCCCTAACAAGGCAACAAGGTGACAAGAAGAGTGGGTTGCCAGCTCGGGTATATTAAAACCACCTAACATACTTGACAGGGGGAGTGAGAGATGCCAGTTTGCCACTTATTTGATTTATTTTTCTTCCCCAGGACAGACTGCTTTACTCATTAACATAGTTTATTGAGCTCACGAAAGTATGAAGGAGGAGGAAGAAGGAGGCAGGTGCGAGAGAGGCAGGCAGGGAAGGAGGGAGGGAAGAGGATGATGGGGAAGGAAGGGGGAGGATGGAGGTAGAAAGGTGTTTGGAATGAAGGAAGAAAGACAGGAAGCAAGGGAAGGAAGCAACGAAGAGAGAAGAAGGTGGAAGAGGAGAAATAGTTATGATGATATGAGTTGTTGTAATGAAAAAAGAGAGAGAGAGAGAGAGAGAGAGAGAGAGAGAGAGAGAGAGAGAGAGAGAGAGAGAGAGAGAGAGAGAGAGAGAGAGAGAGAGACAAAAACTAAAATCAATTTCATCTCAGCTCTAAGTCAAATCTATTTTTCCTTCTTCAATATACTATCACATCTCACCAGGCAACATCTTCACATTGTCATTCACCAACAGCCCACAGTAATAACTCATACAGGAGGCCCCACAGCAGCCTCTGACATACAATTTGCCCATATGAAGACAATAGTGCAATCAACGTCTTCGGTTCCTTGATAGTCGAATTTTTGTTGCCCCACTTAGTAAACAGTAAGACTCGCTACGTGTTGTCTTAGTGGAGGAACAAGCTTCAGGAACTAGAGAACATAGTACTTGTGTCCTGCATGATCTTGGCGACTTGGTGGACGTCACGAGGACTACTGAAGGACAGAAAGTGACAGGAAAAGACGTAACATGAAATAAAAGTAACGGACGATAGGAAACAAGGGAAAAATACCAAGGAAGTAAAAGGAAAGAGAGTAGCAGAAATATTGAATGGTTCTGTTTCCATACATTTCGGAGCTAGCAAGGAATGATGATGTGTAACGATGGTTCAACAGTAAGCGGTGTCTTTGAAAGGGTGTTGTTAGATGCGTGAGTCATGAGTGTGTGTGTGTGTGTGTGTGTGTGTGTGTGTGTGTGTGTGTCGTATACGAGTATTACCTTGCCCTTTGTGCTTAAATTCCAGATGATACGCCAATGAATCTAAGAAACAAAATACACAGGTGTCTTTAATAAAACTGGTAAACAAAGTTGGAGCATAAAATATAAACGACTACAAACGCCTCTTTCTGTTTGATTTGGACATGTAAAAAAAATAACCTTACTTGGTTTTACTTGGAATTTGTAAATGAGGATGAAAAAAGGAAAAATACATCGTGACGTAGGAAATTTAGTCTTTTCGTTCTTTGTATTTTAATGACGAAAGATGTGAAGGAATCTAGAAAGGACGACGAGAAGCCAGAAAACGATGATGTGCGGCATTAATAGAAGCGGTGTGGTGAGCAACTTACATGGTTACATTATATTGCTGATCCGGAAGTATCCACAAATTTAGCTCGTCATGTCTCATATGAGGAGATAGAAGGAAGATACTGAGATTTATCTTGATTAATCAGTTTCGCAGTGAGTGTCAGTAACTATCGATGTGCGTCATACGATAATTCAACAAAGTAAAGTATTCTTTGTATCGACTCATTTATGCTATGATTCTTACGACCACGACACGTAACAAGTGTTTTCTGAAGGGAGCTTTTTTCACCACATGGCGCATCACAGACGTGCGCGGTGATGTTTCATGAGTTATACTGAAAGAAAACAAATGATCATGAGATGGCAGCTGCCCACCCTCGGGTATCCCCCTGTCATTCCCCTCCCCTACCAGTCTCCTGCCATCTTCGTCAGTTCTCTCCATCCCCACCTGATCTTCCCCCTCTCCCCTCCAAGTGAGACACTCGAGGGCGTCAGTGTCAGTGATCCTGCGCGAGTGAGGTGTACCGTCGCGTGAGTTGCTGCTCCTCTCCCTCTGCCTTGGTGCGTACCCGTGCTGCTCGTCGCCGCCTGACTCACTCGCCCACGGAAGGTACTGTAGATGCAATTGAAGTCTGTAAAGTTTCTATTTGTGCTGTATTTTTCACGTGGACAAGGAAAGTTAGTGGGCGGGATGGAGGGCAGCGCCACGCAACCTGGTAATCGGCCGTCACGAGCAGGACTACCAACTGTAACGACGCCCTGGAGGCCACCCACCAACCGTAATGCTCTTTAAATGGCCGACAATTTTTGCTAGAAGGCGTTGCGTGGCTGTATGCAATGGCTGCCGAACACGAGGCGATATCTGGGAATTGGTCTTGATTACGCCATGTTAACACAGCGACTTAAAGCTTGCGGTGCGGGTGACACTCGATAAGCGAGCGGGCATTACAGCTCGGGCCAGCGGGCGGCGAGCGGCGGGTGTGCACTGGGCGGAGTGTCTCGCAATTTTCAGGTCTGAGATGATTGTTTCAAGTGTTATGGAAAGTGCAGGTGTGTTTTACTATTGTTTACGGGCCACTAGGAAGGAAGGTGGTGGGAATGGCATTTGATAAGTCATTATTAGAATTCGAAAGGCGATATTTCACTTGAGGACGAGGAAAGAGCAGAAGAATGGAGTGTCTGAGACGAAGAAAGTAATCGTCCTTGGAGTGAGCGGCATTAAGGGTGGCGTGGTGCAGGAGTGACGGACAGACAGGGTTGCAGACTTCCCTGGTGGCGCACACAGACGTGGCGGGGAGGTGAGCAGCGCGAGATAAAGGTTCGGAGCGTCAGCAGTGGATCGGAGCTTCACGCACTTCAGACAGCACTTGTGGCTTGTATCTCCACGACGCGCTGATACACGACAACCACTCTCTATCCGGCACGTCTCTCTCTCTCTCTCTCTCTCTCTCTCTCTGGTAAGATACGGGCATACGCTACCAGCAAGGACCCGCACATGACAAATCATGGGGAACTTAGGTAATGTTAGAGCAAAGCTGGCCACAGAAAACGGGAGTCGGGTAGGTGGGCGGTGCTATGGGTTAGGGAGGAGGAGGAGGGGACTGTATCTGCAGGGATGGGGAGTGAGACAGGAGGAGGAGGAGGAGGAGGAGGAGAAGGAGTAGGAGTAGGAGGTTGGTAGGTAGGTTGGGGAAGAGGGAGTGGCTGCTGGAGTAGGAGGAAGTGCGTTGAGGAGGAGGAGGAGGAGGAGGAGGAAAAGGAGGAGGAAGAGGAGGAGGAAAGGCCTTAACATTCAGGCCACAAGCTGGAACCGCCCACCTAATTCCTCGTGGAGCGGAGGGAGTGGTGGAGGAGGGGAAGAAAGAGTGAAGGGGTGAGAGGGAGGGAGGGAGGGAAGGAGGGAAGGTGGTAGTGGTAGTGGTGGAGGTGGGAGAATGAGAGTGAGCAGGGAGGGAAACTGAAGTGAAGTGGAGAGGAAATAGAGATGAATACTCAGGTTGAAACGAGGAATGGAAGAAAGGAAGTGAGAGAAGAAACAGGAAATGGAGTTACGAGAGGGAAAGAAAGGAAGGAAAGGGGGAAGGAAACAATACTTAAAAAAAAAATAAATAAGTAGAAGAAAAAAATACA
The DNA here is from genome assembly GCF_017591435.1 of Portunus trituberculatus. Classification (NCBI taxonomy): domain Eukaryota; kingdom Metazoa; phylum Arthropoda; class Malacostraca; order Decapoda; family Portunidae; genus Portunus; species Portunus trituberculatus. The sequence continues at coordinate 27,320,482 of NC_059296.1, read as the reverse complement.
GGACAATAGATCGTAGGCAACGTAAAATTAAAATAAATAAATTCAACACACCAAAAATAATTATTCTCTCCTGGAAAAAAAATGAAATAAAAAAAAGAGTGAAATGAAAAGAAAAAAAAGGTTAAAATATTTGCAGCATTACTCTCTCCCTTAAATCCAGAGGCAGGAAGGAAGGGAATGGAAAGTAACGAAAATACTGAACAAAAATATATGAACGGAAAATGTTCTGACGGAAGAGAAGTGCGTGGAGGGGGGAGGAGGAGGAGGAGGAGGAGGAGGAGGAGGAGGAGGAGGAGGAGGAGGAGGAGGAGGAGGAGGAAGGGGTTAAGTTCGGGGCAGAATTAGTGAAGAATGGTGAGGTGTATTGCATTATTAAGAACGGAGAGAGAGAGAGAGAGAGAGAGAGAGAGAGAGAGAGAGAGAGAGAGAGAGAGAGAGAGAGAGAGAGAGGAATACGTAACTGAGAAAATAGGGAGGAGGATGAAAAAAAATGTTGCTTAGAGTATTTGAAAGAGAGAGAGAGAGAGAGAGAGAGAGAGAGAGAGAGAGAGAGAGAGAGAGAGAGAGAGAGAGAGAGAGAGAGAGAGAGAGAGAGAGAGATACTGATGTTAAGAGCGTGAAGTAGGAAATATGTCATAAATTTTGACTAATAAGATAGAGCGAGAATATAAATAGGTAGAAAGAAGAAGAAAAACGTCTTTACTGATATCCATTTCATTCCTCCTCCTCCTTCCTCCTCCTCCTCCTCCTCCTCCTCCTCCTCCTCCTCCTCCTCCTCCTCCTCCTCCTCCTCCTCCTTCAGCAATACGTTAATAGTTAATTGACGTGTTTTTCATAAGGGAATAATTTCAAAATGATCAAAGAAATAAGAATAAAAATGTGTGATGAAATTAGAAAAGAAGAAAGTGAATATTTAGATTACTGTGGAGGGAGGAGGAGGAGGGAGGAGGAGGAGAAGGAGGAGGAGGAGGAGGAGGAGGAGGAAGAGGAGGAGGTGGTGGTGGTGGTTGTGGTGGTAGGGATCGAGAAGGAAGGGGAAGTGGTACAGAACAATGGAAGGAGGAGGAGGAGGAGGAAGAAGAAGAAGAAGAAGAAGAAGAAGAAGAAGAAGAAGAAGAAGAAGAAGAAGAAGAAGAAGGAAACGACCAGAGTAATAAGAAAAATGAAAGATGAATAAGAAAATGAGAACAATATTACTTTATTATTATTATTATTATTATTATTATTATTATTATTATTAGTAGTAGTAGTAGTAGTAGTAGTAGTATGAGGAGGAAGAGGAGGAGGAAGAGAAGGAGAGAAGGGGAAGAAACAGAAGAAAACAACAGAGAAGAAGAATAACAAATAAAACATCACATGAAAGAAAACGAAATCAAACAAAAATGCAAATAAAGAAAAGAAAAACGAAAAGGAACAAGAAGAGAAAGAAGAAGAGAAAAAGGAGGAAAAAGAAGAGAAATAGGAGGAGCAGGGTACGAAGAAAGGAGGTGTTGAAGGAATGGGAGAAGCATAGAAGGAGGAGGAGGAGGAGGAGGAGGAGGAGGAGGAGGAGGAGGAGGAGGAGGAGGAGGAGGAGGAAGAGGAGGAGGAGGAGGAGGAAAAAAAGAGAAGGGGACACTCAAGGGAAAAGTCATGGAGCTCCAAGTAACATTTCTCTCAACTTTGTCGACATTTATGGGCATCGCTCAAAGTCCAGAGGAGGAGGAGGAGGAAGAGGAGGAAGAGGAGGAAGAGGAGGAAGAGGAGGAGGGAAGAAGAGGAGGAAGGTGGGTGGGATGGAGGGAAAGTGAGGAGGAGGGGATGGATAGGTGAATGATGGGGGCGGTGAAGCCTCTCTCTCTCTCTCTCTCTCTCTCTCTCTCTCTCTCTCTCTCTCTCTCTCTCTCTCTCTCTCTCAGGCCCCAAGGCTCTGAGTGTATATAAGTGCGAAGAATAGAAAGGAAGGGTGGTTTTAGTGAGAGAGAGAGAGAGAGAGAGAGAGAGAGAGAGAGAGAGAGAGAGAGAGAGAGAGAGAGAGAGAGAGAGAGAGAGAGAGAGAGAGAGAGAGAGTATAATACTGTCGGTAAATAAATAAAAAAAAAAATATCATACAAGCGAAAAGTAATGCTATATAATACTGAGAGAGAGAGAGAGAGAGAGAGAGAGAGAGAGAGAGAGAGAGAGAGAGAGAGAGAGAGCAGCAAAAAAAAGTGGTAAGTAACAAGAAAGTTTTGATGAATGAGAGAAGAAAGAGTTACCGGAGGAGAGAGAGAGAGAGAGAGAGAGAGAGAGAGAGAGAGAGAGAGGGAGAGGGAGAGGGAGAGGAGGAGGAAGGAGGAAAAAAATGTGGAGGGGGAGGAATACTAGAGAGGTGAATGGTGAGATTGATGATGGTGGGGAAATAAATGAGAGAGGCGATAAGTAGGAGGAGGAGGAGGAGGAGGAGGAGGAGGAGGAGGAGGCAGGGGTGGTAGTGGTGATGGTGGTGGTGGTGGTGGTGGTGGTGGTGATAAAGAGTAGTAAATGTAAGAAAAAGAATGAAAATAAATAAACAAAGGTTGAAGAAGAGGAACTAAGATTTTGATTACTGGAGGAGGAGGAGGAGGAGGAGGAGGAGGAGGAGGAGGAGGAGGAGGAGGAGGAGGAGAAAGGAAAAAAGAAGAAGAAGAGGAGGAGGAGGAAGAGGAGGAGGAGTACTATTATTAACACACTCTTAATAATCGCAGTGTTTATTTATAAGTGGTGGTGAGAACTGAAATGATGTTAAGACAATATATAGACTGTAGCTGTACTCACTAATTGATTTACTGACTGACTGACTGATTGGGTGACTGTCTGACTGTCTATTTAACTTTCTGACTGACTGGCTGACTTAGTGACTGACTGATTGATTGACTGACTGACTGGGTGGTTCATTAATGACTGACTGACTGACTGACTGATTGATTGACTGGCTTGGTGGTTCACTGACTGACTGACTGACTGACTGACTGATTGACTGGCTTGGTGGTTCATTTACTGACTGACTGACTGACTGACTGACTGATTGACTGGCTTGGTGGTTCATTTACTGACTGACTGACTGACTGACTGACTGATTGATTGACTGGCTTGGTGGTTCACTGACTGACTGGCTGTGGGGTTTCATTTACACTTTCACTTGTGTATATATTTGTCAATTATTCATTTACATTTGTTGCTGATTTATTCACTCACTTATTCACTTATTTACTTAATCATTTACCCGTGTATTTATATATGATTACTCAATTATTCACTCAACACACTACCACCACCGCCACCACCACCACCACCACCACCACCACCACCACCACCACCACCACCACCACCACCACCACCAGCACGCCACATTACATCACATCACATCACATCACCATCTCTTCGTCACCAGCGGAGCAGCGACTGGAAAGTGTATTGTGCTGCTTCCTCCTCCTATCACCCTCCCCACCACCCTCTCCCCGTCACCGCGTCACGTCCACCTCTATATAATGGAGTTACGGACCTCTGGAGAATCCTTTAGTCCTCCCTTAACCCAGCCACTAAGGGCCGCGACCCCCATCTTGACGCCAGCACTCCACTCTCCTGCCCTGCCCCGCCGTCCGTACCTCGGGAGAAATATGTATTATAATTCAGGTTTGCGGTGGCGAAGGTGATGCCGCGACGCAGTGTGGCGAGTATGTCTGATGCGAGGATAAAGGAGTTTACGAGGACGTCCGCCGCAGAAAGTGACCACCTGATATTAAGTTACAAGGGCGTGAGGGGCAGGGGCGCGCTCGTAAGATAGCCCAGCACTCTCAGAATGGAGGTATAGGGCGCGGCGCTACTGAGGGAGGGAGGGAGGCTGGGAAGGAAGGAAGGAAGAAAGGAGGGAGGGAAGACTGAGGTTGAGATATGAAGGTTGTGGTAAAGGGGAGAGAGAGAGAGAGAGAGATTGTGTGTGTGTGTGTGTGTGTGTGTGTGTGTGTGTGTGTGTGTGTGTGTGTGTGTGTGTGTGTGTGTGTGTTAGACAGGTCATGCAGGTAAGGAGGTACAAGGAAAGGGGAGTAAAGAAACAGCGGATATTGTGGAGAGTATAGTAAAGAAATTAAGGGTATAGAAGTGTTGGGCAGAGGAGTCCGGTGCCTCGCCTCCTGCCCGCACCGCCCAGCACCCATCCATCCTCGGCTCCCAACAAGGCGTGGCTGTTTTCAATTATATCTGGTGAAAGGAAGGTTGACTGATAGCTGATTGAGCGAGAGAGAGAGAGAGAGAGAGAGAGAGAGAGAGAGAGAGAGAGAGAGAGAGAGAGAGAGAGAGAGAGAGAGAGAGAGAGAGAGAGAGAGAATGAGGGATTATTTTTTTTTGTAGTTACCGGTGATGAAAATTGATGATTAACTGTAAAACTACCATCACCACCACTATCATTCTTGGCATTACAACCACCACCACCACCACCACCACCACCACCACCACCATCATAACTAACAACAACAACACCATTATTCCGTATAGTTATTATTTTCATGTGTATCTTCGCCACTCAGCTCTCTGTATGTATAAAAATGAAGTGAAGGTTTTTTTTTTTTCCTGCTTTCACCAAAAAAAAAAATGAAAAATGGAAAGTCTTGTTGGCTCATTAAGCAAAGAAAAAAAAAAAAAACTAGAGGAAGAACACTTAGGAACTTAAAGGAAGGAGAAACAGCAGCAGATTTATTGGCCTTTGCGATGCTGTTTAGTTCAAAGTAAAAAAACAACAACAACAGATCAAGGATTAAACCAAAAATAGATGAAGAAAAATGAGAATAAAAATGACGACTAAATACACAAAATAAAAAATATATAAAACTAATAAATGAATAAATAAATAACAGCTAAGAATGGAAATCATCTTCGCCTGAACTCACAACAACAACAACAACAGCAAAAAATTATCACAACAACAATAAGAACAACAGCAAAAGCATTCATTCCTGACGGGGAACTAACTCTCTCGGGCTGTCCATTCTGCCTTCCTCAGTCTTTCCATACGGGGTCAAATTAATACAGACACCAGAAACTAACTCAATGGGACCTTTTGTTGTTGTTATTGTTGTTACTGCTATTTCTGTTTGCCCTTTGCCAGTGCCTCTCTTACATAAAGGTCTTTGTTAACGTGTTTCATTATCGTCGTAGCTGCATTGGTGGTGGCTTCCCTTCGTGGTGTCATTGTTGTAGCGTTAACCTGTCTGTTCTTTACGTAACGCTGGTGTAGGTAAGGCAGGGAAGCTCGTCTCTCTCTCTTACTCTTACGGAAAATAAAAGAATAAATGAATAAATAGATAAATGAAATTGTGATAAAGAAAAAAATATATAAGAAAAATAAAAACGTCTTCTGTTTTCTGATAATTTGTTTTTCTTGGTGTTGGTGGTGCTTCTGTTGTTGTTGTTGTTGTTGTTGTTGTTGTTTATCGTGATATTAATGACGATGCTGATGATTACTATTATGATTTTCTACCTAAACCCCTTGCTCTTGTCGATTTGTCCGTCAATTTACTTCCGCTGCAGTTGTGTGTGTGTGTGTGTGTGTGTGTGTGTGTGTGTGTGTGTGTGTGTGCGTGTGCGTGCGTGAGCCATCTTCTATCAGTCTACCTCCACACTCCCCAAACCCTCACCTCCACATTCACCCCCATCTCCCACCCTCCCTCCATATCCTCAACCCCAAGGCTAGTCCTCACAGGGAGGGAGGGAGGGGGAAGAGCCTTGCGACACACACACACACACACACACACACACACACACACACACACACACACACACACACACACACACACACACACACACAGGTAAGAAATATTTGCCTAAAATGTAGTTCCCAGTATTGAAATGTAACTCTCGATTTTCCCCTCTCTCTCTCTCTCTCTCTCTCTCTCTCTCTCTCTCTCTCTCGCTCTCGCTCTCGCTGTCGCTCCCTTTTTTCTTTATTGTATTTTGTTTTTATTTATATGTACACCTTTTTTTTCTCTCTATTTCCGTTTTTTCTTTCTTTTTTTGCACACACACAGCAGCCAATGCAGGGACGTGTGTGGGGAGGAGGGGGTGGTAAAAAAGAGAAAAATTACTGATGTTTTGCTGTCGTATTTTTTACCTTCACAATATTTCAAGCGCGAAGGGGGAGAAGGTGAGGGAGAGAGAGGGAGGGAAGGAGGGAGAGAGGGAACGGAGGGAAAGGGTAAAGGGAGCAAGTTAGGAGGTAGGGAGGAATGAGTAGATGGAGGGTGGCTGAGGGAGGAGAAGAGACAAGGTAGGAAGGGTAGAAGGCAGGAAGGCAATAGACATAAGGGAGGAGAGGAATGGAGGATTGAGGGATGGAGGGAAGGAGGGAAGGGAGGGAGGGAGGTACGTGTGGGAAGAGTCACTTTGCGCTTCTGTACAAAATGTGTAAAGGGGAGACTGTTTTTTTTTATTTATTTATTTTTCTTTCTGTGTGTGTTTAATAATTCAGGTGTGATTTATGTTGAAATTAGTTACGTTTATTTGAGAAAAGTCCCATTGGATTATTATTATTATTATTATTGTTATTATTATTATTGTTATTATTATTATTATTATTATTATTATTATTATTATTATTATTATTATTATTATTATTATTATTGCTTGTGTTTTTTATTTGTTTTTGTTGTTGTTGTTGTGTGTGTTACTACTACTACTACTACTACTACTACTACTACTACTACTACTACTACTACTACTACTACTACTACTACTACTACTACTGTTGTTGTTGTTGTTGTTTTCATTGCAGTGTGTGTTGGTGTCCACATCTGAACCGCTTCACTCTCGGAAGCGAATAATAAAAAGGAAGGTCGTTTGAAAATACTGACCTCGATTTTTTTCTTTGCTCTCTTTTGTGTTTTGCTTCACTCATTTATCAGCACCCTTGTTGTTGTTGTTGTTGTTGTTGTTGTTGTTGTTGTTGTTTTGCTTCTGCTTCTGCTGCTGCTGCTGATGATGATGATGATGCTGATGCTGTTACTGCTACTGCTACTGCTACTGCTACTGCTACTGCTACTTCTACTACTACCACTACTACTATTACCACCATTAGTACTAATATTACTACCACTACCACTACTTCTACCACTACTACTACAAATACCACTACCACTACCACTACTGCTGCTGCTGCTGCCACCATCAATATCACTTTTTGTACTATTACTACTACTACTACTACTACTACTTCTTCTACTACTACCACCACCATCACCACTGCTACTGCTGCTACTGCTGCTACTACTGCTACTACTGCTACTGCTACTGCTGCTACTGCTGCTACTACTACTACTACTGCTGCTGCTGCTACTGCTGCTATCACTACTACTACTACTACTACTACTACTACTACTGCTACTGCTACTACCACCACCACCACCGGCGGCCATATTGTTTACACACTGAGGCACCACCTGTTTTCTCCCCTGTGTTTGGATTCTGCCCATGGTGGTGGTGGTGGTGGTGGTGGTGGTGTTGAGGGGAAACTCATAATTAATGCTGCACCTGTAATTAGTGTTTCAGGTAAGAGTTGTACCTGTATGTAGTTTATCACCTTTCCTCTAATTAGTGCCACGGTGTACCTGTAACAATAGATTTGAAGCGAGTGTGGTGCGCGCGTACGTATATGTCTTTCACGTGGCGGGGGCAGTCTGTTAAGGGACTAGGTGTTTGTGAAGGTCCCGCCGTTCACTAGCGCTTCAGGTTACAGCAGTCCCCATGATTATAGCTTGAGCCTAATGGTGTATCTATAATTAGTGTTAAAGGTTAATGGTGTACGCTTGTAAATAGTGGCGCGTCCTCACAGGCGGGTGGACAAGTGGAGGCGAGGCGAGGCGTGGTATATTAAAGCAATTATGAGTGTGTCCCGCGTGTGGGCCGCGTCACGGATGGTAATGCGGCCTTGTTAGTATGTACATTGTTTACCTTTGATGTGAGGAAGCCACACCCCCTGTTGTCTCTCTGGCTGGCTCTGTCCCGTAGCCTCTGACCTCCTCTTCTTTCCCCCTCTGGCTATTCCCTCTGGCTCACTCATGTCCCTTCGTTCTGTGTATCTCTCTCTGTCTGTGTATCTGTCTCTCATTTCTGCTTCCCTGTATGTCTACTTATCTCTGTGTCTCGGTTTCCCCTGTCCTCTTGTTCTTTCCTTTAAATTCTGTCTTTATATCTCTGTCTCTGTTCATCTAGTTCCGTCTATGTACCTCTGTGTGTCTCGCTCTGTCTCAATAATCAAGTTTTGTCCCTGTGTGTCTGTTCCTTTTCTTTCTAGTTCTATCCTGATTCTGCTTCGGTATCTCTGTCTCTATCTGCACGGTTGTCTCTGTTTCCTTTCATCTGCTCTGTGTTTCTTCCTCTGTTCCTTTAAATCTATCCTTCCTTCTGGCAGGTCACGGGTCTGCTATGCCTCCTCTCTTTTACTTTAAGTCTTGTGCACTCTTACCTTCCTCATTCCTCTACGTTATTCATTTTTGTTTTTGTCTTCCTTTGCCTGTCTTTATTTGTCTGTTAATCTCTCTCTCTCTCTCTCTCTCTCTCTCTCTCTCTCTCTCTCTCTCTCTCTCTCTCTCTCTCTCTCTCTCTCTCTCTCATCAAATACTAATGCTGTTGCTAATGCTGCTTCTTCTGCCATTGCTAATACATATTACTGCAAGTACTGCTATTACTACTACAAAAACGAAGCCATAATGTATTGCACTGACATTACTCATAGCTGTAAAGTATTGCCGCTACCACCACCACCACCACCACCACCACCACCATCACCACCACCACCACCACCACCACCACCACCACCACCACCACCACCACCACCACCACCACCACCACCATCACCACCACCACCACCACCACCACCACCACCAGATATGACCATTCCTCTCCTGCACATCACAATTCTCTCGTCATCCCTTCGCCACCCGCCGTAAGCCATCCCAGCTATACGTGTCATCTTCGCGCCCCCCCCCCGCAAATGCCTGTTAATATGATTGGATCCATTAGACACACACATGTAAAGTATTAGACACACACATGTAAAGTATTCTCCACCATTGCAGCCCGATTTAATTTGCTGGCTTTTATTTTTTTCTCTCTCTCTTCCCTTTCATTTATTATTCGTATACATCGAGACCGTGCAATTCTGTCTTTATGCATGTGTGATTTGATTTTGCTTTGTTTATATATTTTTTTTGTGTTTGTGAAGGTTTTAACGGGTGTGATGTGTTGGTTTTCGTGGGTTTTGGTGAAATGTTTGTTGTTTTTGTCCTTTTCTTCCTTCCCACGTATTAGTAATTGTTAATCTGTTTATTTGTTGCTATTATTGTGTTTCCTCTCTCTCTCTCTCTCTCTCTCTCTCTCTCTCTCTCTCTCTCTCTCTTTTTGTGGTAATTCTGAAAGGAAGGAATTCCGGTGGTGGTGGTGGTGGTGGTGGTGGTGGCCTCCCGCTGTAGCCGCGCCGTGTGTTGCAGGAAACGATGTCAGAGTATTTATAAATTTCGTTATAAGTGAAGGAAAATAATGAGACCTTTATTCCTTTAATCCTATTCATCAAGTTTAAAGAGTTGTTTTCCATCCTTCTTCCCTCCTTTCCCTCTCTTTCTCTTTCTCTCTCTCCGTGTCTCTCCTCTTTATTTTTTGTTCCTCCTTCCCCCGCACCCTCTCTCTCTCTCTCTCTCTCTCTCTCTCTCTCTCTCTCTCTCTCTCTCTCTCTCTCTCTCTCTCTCTCTCTTTCCTCCTTCTTCTTCTCTCTTCTTTTCACCTTTTTCTCTCTCCTCCTTCTTTCCCTCTTTTGTTACTTTCTCTCTCCACTTCTTACTTTTCCTCCTTTTCCCGTCTCTCTCCTTCCCTTCCTCTCTCTCTCTCTCTCTCTCTCTCTCTCTCTCTCTCTCTCTCTCTCTCTCTCTCTCTCTCTCTCTCTCTCTCTCTCTCTCTCTCTCTCTCTCTCTCTCTCTCTCTCTCCTTCACATTGCTTTCCTCCTTTTCTTCTCATATATTCTCTCTCTCTCTCTCTCTCTCTCTCTCTCTCTCTCTCTCTCTCTCTCTCTCTCTCTCTCTCTCTCTCTCTCTCTCTGGCCAGCCTTGTCCTTTCTATCTTTTAATTTCCTCTTCTTTCCCCAGTTTCTCTTTCCGACTTGTACTCTTTGTTTGTTTCTCGGCTTCCCTGTCTTGCCTTCCTATTGTTTCCCTCGCTTGTCTTGTCTTCATTGTTCATACTTATCTTCTTGTTTGTTTCCTTATTGCTGTTGCTATTGTTGTTGTTGTCTTGGCTTTTCATTGTGTTTCACGTTTTTTTCTCTCTTTTTCTTCTTCGTTTTCTTTGTCTTCGTTTTCGTTTTCGTTCTTGTCTCTTTTCATGTTTTTTTTTGTGTATTTTTCTTATTATTCTTGTTTTTTTTTTTTTTTCATTACCGTCTTTCTAATTTTCATCTTCATTATCTTCAGTTTAGTGTTTTTTTTTTATCTTTCTTCATTCCTGCTGTTTTTTTTTTCTTTTCTTCCTTTTTCTTCCTTTGTATTCCTTCTTTTCTTCCTCCTCCTCCTCCTCCTCCTCCTCCTCCTTCTCTTCCTTACATTTTAATAGGCGAGTAATTGTGTTTGTTTCCCTTCCTTGTATTGCTGTTCAGACACACACACACACACACACACACACACACACACACACACACACACACACACACACACACACACACACACACACACACACACACACACACACACACACACCACTACTACCATTATAAATACAACTAGTATTACCAACATCACCACCACCACCACCGCTAGTACTAACACCATTACTATCACCATCACCACCACCATCACCACCACCACCATCACTACCACCTTTCCTCCTACATCACCACCACAACCACTAGTACTAACACCACCACTAGTACCACCACCACCATCATCACCACCACCACCACTAGTACCACCACTACTATCACCACCACCACCACCACCACAACCATCACCCCTCCTCCTCCTCCTCCTCCTCCTCCTCCTCCTCCTCCTCCTCCTCCTCCTCCTCCTCCCCCCTCTCCTCCCACACGAAAAAAAAAAAGAGAGAAAAAAGAAAATCTATGTATCAGCAACAAAAAATATTAGAACAACAATAATATTAATTTCACTCGTATGAAAAATAAGCACAACTGGGGAAAAAAAATATGTACAGCATTTTTGACGATTATGAAACAAATTACTTTTCCTGAAATTCACGTACAACATTCTATCTGTTTCGCGCGTTCCAACCAACACTTTCGCGCGTTCCCACCAACACTCGTCTCATGTTTGGGTTGCTTTTGTGTGCGCTGCGGCTCTCCCTGTGTGGCGGCGGCGCGCATGGGGATACAGTGGTGGTGGTGGTAGTAGTAGCAGTGAGAGAGAGAGAGAGAGAGAGAGAGAGAGAGAGAGAGAGAGAGAGAGAGAGAGATTAAATAGCTGGGTACTTGATGAAATTATACATATACATAGAAGAAGATACAAAGGAATAGACGCACACACACACACACACAGACAGATGCACACACACACACACACACACACACACACACACACACACACACACACACACACACACACACACACACACACACACACACACACA
>NC_059296.1:27301368-27303868 GCF_017591435.1 Portunus trituberculatus | reverse complement strand
CTTTGCTTCTTTGCTTTGCTTTCCATTCTCGTGTCACTATTTATATTTATTCAATTATTTCCTTTTCTTTTTTTCTTTCTCTTCTTTGTATATAATTTTTTTTCTTTAACTTTTTTTTTTTTTTTTTTTTTACATCATTTTGCACTTTCATTTATTTACTTATTCAGTTTTTTTTCTTGTTTTATGCTGTATGGTTCAATTTCACTGTTTCTCTTACTTTACACTGTATTTTTTGTCTATACTACCTCAATCATCATCATCATCATCATCATCATCATCATCATCATCCATTTTCCCTCTCTAGTTTCTGTCAATCTTTTTTTTACAATGTTTTTTCGTGTATTTCTCTCTCTCTCTCTCTCTCTCTCTCTCTCTCTCTCTCTCTCTCTCTCTCTCTCTCTCTCTCTCTCTCTGGCTGTGCATCAGTTATATCTTTTTTTCCTTTTCTTGGGTTTTGTTTTGACAATTTTATTATTAGATTTTATTAAATTTGTTTTTTTTTTAAATCCAATTCTGAAGTTTTGTTTTGTTCCTGTGTGTTTTCTCACTATTCGCTTATTTTGACTTCTTTCTTTGATTTTCCTTGATTTGACTCTCATTATTAACATTATTTTGTCGCATTTTCTTTTTCTTATCTTTTTTTTTAATTCGTTCAGTGATTCTTTATATATTTTTATCATGAAGTATCTCAATATCACATTAATTTTTCGTTCATACTAAATGTTTTTCTTCACAACCTACGCATTCTCTCTCTCTCTCTCTCTCTCTCTCTCTCTCTCTCTCTCTCTCTCTCTCTCTCTCTCTCTCTCTCTCTCTCTCTCTCTCTCTCTCTCGCTTTCTTTTTGCATTTCCCACACGTGTATATTTTTAGCTTTGTCTTTCATCTTCCCCAGTGTCTAATTAAATTTCTTCTATTTCTCTTCTTAATGTTTTCTTGACTGGCGTGTCCATATTTTTCATTATCATATTCGTCACCTGCACCGCTCGCATGTCTGTCTGTCTGTCCGTGTTCCGATGCGCTTGATTTGATTAAGCGCTTTGTTATTTGTTTGTGTTCTCATGAGCATTGCTGTGAAAGTGTCCAAGTGCTCAAGTCCAAGTGGTGATTAGTGAGATGGTTCTTATTTTTCCTACTACTACTACTACTACTACTACTACTACGACTACTACTACTACTACTACTACTACTACTACTACTACTACTACTACTACTACTACTACTACTACTACTACTACTACTACTACTACTACTACGACTACGACTACGACTACAACTACGACTACGACTACTGCTACTCCTCCTCCTCCTCCTCTTACTACTACTACTACTACTACTACTACTACTACTACTACTACTACTACTACTACGACTACGACTACTACCATCACCTTTGAAAACTCTAATAACTTAACCAAAATCTATTAAAATTATCATTATTCAGATTGTCATGCATATTTCTTCCCCTGTGCATGGATTCTCTCTCTCTCTCTCTCTCTCTCTCTCTCTCTCTCTCTCTCTCTCTCTCTCTCTCTCTCTCTCTCTATCTTAAGACCAATGCACACTATAGAGATGATCTGCTCAAGTCACGGTCCACTCACGGTCCACTCACTGTTCACTCACGGTCCACTCACGGTTCACTCACGGTCTACTCACGGTTCACTCACGGTCCACTCACGGTTCACTCATGGTCCACTCACGGTCCACTCACAGTTCACTCACGGTCCACTCACGGTTCACTCACAGTTCACTCACGGTCCACTCACGGTCCACTCATGGTCTACTTATGGTCCACTCACGGTCCACTCACGGCCCAGTCACGTACTATAACTAGTATTTCAATAGAGGCATCCATACTGACTCACAGCCCCTATTGAAATTCATGTATTAATGGAACTGGACCGTGGATTTCTGCCTGACAGTCATTATATGGTGTTGATCTCTCCTTATACTACAATTACTGAAGACTTTTGAGAAATTGCAATAACTTCTATCAATAAAAATCAATAAAATCAAACGCCCATTTTTTTTTCCAGAAATTTTGACCTCGTATCTCTGACTTGACTTGACCTGACCTTCCTTCTCCCTTTTCTCCCTTCCCCTCACGCCTTCCCCTCCTTGTCTTCTCGTGTTTTGTATCAATTTCTCATTTTTTGCTCTCATTTTTAATCTGTTACAGTGGTTTCATTGATACCAGTCGTTCCCCCCCCAACCATTCCTTGTTCTTGTCCTCCTCCCCCTTCTACCTCCTCTTCGATTCTTCTTCTTCCTCTTCTTTTTCTCTTTTTCGTTTTCCTCTCTCTTTTTTCAGTTCTTCCTCTTTTCCTTTTTCTCTGTTTCGTTGCATTTTTTTTCGTATTTTGTCTCTTTTTCATCAATTTTGTCTGTTTTTCTTCCTTTTATTAGACTCGTCATTGTCATTATTGTCATCATCATCATCATCATCATCATCATCATCATCATCATCATCATCATCATCGTCATTACCACCGTTCGTTTCTG
>NC_059296.1:27288868-27293868 GCF_017591435.1 Portunus trituberculatus | reverse complement strand
TACCATGGGCTTTTCACGGGAATACTTTTTAGGGTACCTCCTATCTCAAAGCCCACCCGCTAGGAAACCGTTGCCCTGAGTGAGGAAGCCCAAACTGCACTCAGACCGTGGACAGGATTCGAACCCGTGCGCTTGGAGACCCCTCGGATCCCAAAGCACGCATGGTTCCAATGTACCACCTAACCTAATGGTGTTTTTATGCTTCTAATGTCAGATTAACAAGAATTCTACATTATTGACAAACGAAGCACTCTTGATACCCCGGATAATCATCTCCTTGGTATCTGAAAGTAGTCGCAGTGTGAGAGCAAAGCGTTTTAGAATACAGGCCGCGGGTGAATGAGCGGCGGCAAGGTGAGACGCGGTGAGGTCTGGCGTGCCGAGACGAGACCCCTGGGACCAAGATGACACAGACACAAGCATCTCGTTACGGTCACCTCTTGACAAACACTCCACTCAAGAGAGACAAATCAAATCACTCCGCACACAAACAAGACCTGCGGCTGGAAATTGAGTTTAGCATAATCATAATTTTTCTTCTTATAAACATCAGAAAAGTTACGCTCCTATTTTTCTACGTACAAACATGAGAGGCATTGAGGAAGAGAAATAAATGAATAAAGGCGAAAGAGAGCCAGTCCGCAAAGATATTTAAAAAAACAATACAAAATAGAAGGTTTCCATATTCGTTCTGCTTACTTACTATTTGGTGATTTTATACAGCTTCAGAAACTCAGGTGGGGATTAAAATAGTGAAGACTGTAGCCATTAACCTTCTGACCTCCATAGACCCTTTCTAATATCAATAAAATGGTCTAATCGTACACAGATCTCAAAGTAAAATTGTGTCGTGGTACTGAAGGGGTTATGTGTCTTTAAATCTCCCATTTGAAAGAGTTTTAAGTCATATGAAGGAGAAAATACAAGAAAAAAAAAGGGAGATCCAGAATTTACCTTTACCTTATTCCCTTCACCATCAAGGTCACACTTTGCTAACACTCACAGCACCGTGGGAATTGTTTGCAACGACTCAAAAAGAAAGACAACAGATTGATTTTTTGTCTTCCATTCCTCAGAACTAATGAAGAAAATGTAGTACTACCAAAACTTCTTAAAAGCCTGTGTAACTTCAATCATAGCTTCCAGTTATTGAGGTACGGTGCGGATGTGGTTCAGAATATGTTTCCTCTTACCTTGTCATGTCACGCCACGTCACGCCAAGGCCAGGAAGTCAGTGGCTACCCTAACTGTGACCACTTACTTTGCTCTACCTGACCATCTGTACTCTACTTAAACACACCTATAGATATCGTAACGTGTCTCTGTGTGTGTGTGTGTGTGTGTGTGTGTGTGTGTGTGTGTGTGTGTGTGTGTGTGTGTGTGTGTGTGTGTGTGTGTGTGTGTGTGTGTGTGTGTGTGTGTGTGTGTGTGAGTGAGTGAGTGTGTTAGTCACTCTTAAATCTCTCTCTCTCTCTCTCTCTCTCTCTCTCTCTCTCTCTCTCTCTCTCTCTCTCTCTCTCTCTCTCTCTCTCTCTCTCTCTCTCTCTCTCTCTCTCTCTCTCTCTCTCTCTCTCTCTCTCTCTCTCTCTCCCTCCCTGCACACACACACACACACACACACACACACACACACACACACACACACACACACACACACACACACACAGTCCTCGTCAGCGCCACACTATTGCTGCCGAAATTTACGTGGTCCAATTAAGTGCACCTGGCCTAATCATGACATCACGCCACTAATGACCTGCAAAACACCCAATTTGCTGCCTATTCCACCTCTCACTCACCTTCCCCCAATTAGCTAAAAAAAAAAAAGAAGAAAAAAAGGGGAGGAAAGGGTTGTGTGTATATATGCATGTGTGTGTGTATGTGTGTGTGTGTGTGTGTGTGTGTGTTTGTGTGTTTTTGAGAGGGGTAAAAAAAAAAAGAGAGAGAGAGAGAGAGAGAGAGGGGGAAACAACATGCCACACCTGATTTTTCAATTAAGGAAGCAGGTGATATTTTTGTTTGTGGTTTACCTGCTTGTTGTTGTTGTCGTTGTTGTTGTTGTTGTTGTTGTTGTTGTTGTTGTTGTTGTTGTTGTTGTTGTTCGTGTTTTGCTGGTGTTGTATGGTGTTTTTTTGGTGATGTTGGTGATGGTGATGAGGACGCTTGTTATTATTATTATTATTATTATTATCATTATTATTATTATTGTTGTTGTTGTTGTTTTTGTTGTTTTTGAAAAGAAGAAGAAGAAGCAGAAGATGCATAACTTTATTTTCTTCATCCTTATCATATTTTTCTTTTTTTTCACGTAGATGCCTTGAAAGAGAGAGAGAGAGAGAGAGAGAGAGAGAGAGAGAGAGAGAGAGAGAGAGAGAGAGAGAGAGAGAGAGAGAGGTAAGGCAAACAAAGGACTAACGGTGGAGATAAAGAAAAAAAAATGAAAGTAAACAGAAATGAAGGAAGGAAAAAAGAAGGAAGGAAGGAAGAAACAAAGGAAAGAAGAAAAAAGATAAAGTAAGGAAAGAAAGAAGAGAAATGAAGGAAGGAAGGATGGAAAGAAGAAAGAAAGGAAAAAAGAAAAAAAGGAAGGAAAGAAGAAAGAAAGAAAGGAAAAAAGGAAGGAAGAAATAAATAAAGACTTTACTTGTATGTGTACCAACAAGAAAAAGAAGAAAAGGAGGAGTAGAGAGAGAAGAGAGAGAAGAGAGAGAAGAGAGAGGAGAGAGAGGAAGAGAAGAGGTAGGGACTGGAAGAGAGGGAATGTGAAGGGAATAGAGGGGAAGGGAGGGGAAGGGAAGGGAATGGAGGAAATCGGACTCTCCCATGAACACTCCATCTGGTCACGCCGGCTGGTAATTATCCCATACACCAGCTGACGCCGCCCACGCACCCCATACACCTCCCATACACCCTCCCATACACCGCCCATCAAAGCCCCTCCCTCACCTTCCCCTCACCTTCCCCTCACCTCACGCCGCCGCTCCGTACTGGTGATCAAGTTTAGGGCGTGTATGTATGGGTGTTGAGAGAGAGAGAGAGAGAGAGAGAGAGAGAGAGAGAGAGAGAGAGAGAGAGTGTGTGTGTGTGTGTGTGTGTGTGTGTGTGTTAGTATCTTCATTTCTGTTTCGTCTGTTTGTCTCTCTCTCTCTCTCTCTCTCTCTCTCTCTCTCTCTCTCTCTCTCTCTCTCTCTCTCTCTCTCTCTCTCTCTCTCTCTCTCTCTCTCTCTCTCTCTCTCTCTCTCTCAGTATCATGCTAGGACCCAATTGTCACGGTCCTGCCCACGAACATGTGTTAAGCTTCCGTAGGACAATACATCCCTCTCCGGGGGGCGCTACTGCGGGCGGTGCGGGGGGCGAGGGGTGGCGGGTGAGGCTTAGAGGGTTAGGCCTGGGGGTTTAGAGGCCGTAAATCACCCCAGGAAGACGGTAGACCTAATGTGTGCCAGTCCTGTTGGTGAAATGTTGAGGCCAGTTCGAGGAGCTTCCTAAACTGTGGTGGGTGGGAGGAGGATGGCAGGGAAAGGCTGAATGGCCAGGGATGGTTGGCTATGAATGATAAAGGGTGTGAGAGGGTTGTGTTGGGGACCAGGGGAGGTGAGGTGATGGAGTAACGGGGTGATGGAGGGAAGGCACGGGTTTTGAGAGGTGAAGGGGAGACAGACAGAGACACAGACAGCCAGCTAGCCAAAGTGGTTTCATGTATGGTGAGTGAGTGAGTGAAAGTGAGTGAGTGAGTGAGTGAGTGAGGTTATGTTGTGTTCGCTGCGAGCTTGACTGGAGTGTCTCTTGTGGCGATGGTGAAAGATGCTGTATCATAGTGTTTGTAACAGTGGTAGCAGCTGCAGTTAGTGATGGCAGCAGTAGCAACATCGACAGTAACAACTGCTACTACTGCTACTTCTACTCTTACTTTTACTACCTCTACTGCTATACATAACTGCTGCTACTACTACTACTACTACTACTACTACTACTACTGCTACTACTACTACTGCCACTACTACTGCTGCTGCTACTACTACTGCCACTGCTGCTACTGCTACTACTACTGCTACTGCTACCACTACTGCTACTGCTACTGCTACTACTGCTACTGCTGCCACCACCACCACCACCACCACCACCACTGCTGCTACTGCTGCTGCTGCTACTGCTGCTACTACTGCTGCTGCTGCCACCAGCATCAACAGTAGTAGTAGTAGTAGTAGTAGTAATAGTAGCAGCAACAACAGCAATCCTACGCGTCTCTACAGTAGCAGCAGCAGCAACAGCGGCAGGAGCAGTAGTAGCAGATGTCGTGGGCTGTTCGATTGTTGTTGTTGTCGAGTGACTTTTGCAATGTGTTGAGCCGAAATAATCCCCTAACTTCGCAAGCTTTAATTACACCGCCGATACATGAGTCAGGCGGCGATAACGCACACACGGAAGGGAGACCACACGCTACCTACCACACACCAAACAGCCACCACGCAAAACCAACACACAACCACCACCACCACAACCACTACCATAGCCACCACATGCGAAAACTGCAGCGCTCAGGAGGAGAACGAGAAACACATTATAGATATACATATAAAAAAAAAAGAACGCTCGTGGAATTGAGAGGCGATTTTGTACCGAGTCAAGTATTGCCATCAGCAGCACGAAGAGGAAGAGGAAGAAGAGGAGGAGGAGGAAGAAGAAGAAGAGGAGGAGGAGGAGGAGGAGGAGGAGGAGGAGGAGGAGGGTAGCGGTGGTCATAAGGGGGCGACATTGCTCTGTGAATGTGAAATATATGGGCAGGAAATAACTAGATTGGTCTTGGTGAATCGAATGTTTGGAGAGGAGGAGGAGGAGGAGGAGGAGGAGGAGGAGGAGGAGGAGGAGGAGCAATGGGAGGGGCGTGGAGAGGGAGGGAAGGGAGGGAGAGGATAAAGAGGAGGAGACGAGAAAGAAGATGAGGTGTAGAAGCAAGAGAAATAAATAAGTAAATGAGAGGGAGGACGGTAAAGAAAAGA
>NC_059296.1:27278868-27283868 GCF_017591435.1 Portunus trituberculatus | reverse complement strand
TATTATTTTTTTTTCAGAGTTGTATCGTTTTTCTCTTCTCCTTTCTTCCTCATTTTACTTGTTCCTCTTCCTTACCTGTTTACTATTTCCAGCATCTCGCGGTTCATTTCCTTCTCTTCTCCCTTCATTTCTCTTCGCCCTTCACTTTACACATCTCCCTTCCTCATTCCCTTTGTTCCCTCCTCCTCCTTACCTCTCTAGTATTTCCAGCATTTCACAGTTCCTTCCCTTCCCTTCTCTTCTCCCCTCACTTTGCAAACCTCCCTTTTCTCATTCCCTTTGTTTCTCCTCCTCACCTCACCTCACCTCACCTTTCCCAGCACCCACTCACTGCACCCCTGTCCTCACCCCCCTCTCCCCTTGAAGCACCTTGCAGCACGTCCCTTACCACTTCAGTTTCCCTTCCTCTCCCGCGGGACGAGCGTCAGCCTCCCATGGTCTCCTATCACCTCGACCGGCCCTCTGTTTTCTAAGAATGAGGGCTATTTTGAAACTCTGTATTCTGCCTCATATACGTGGGCCTTCCGCTCTTTTGTGAGGCGCCAGAGAACAAAACAGCTGGAATGAGATTGTCGCTAGTATTGTGTTTTTTAGGGGGGAGTGTGTGTGTGTGTGGTGGGTGGGTTGGGGGAGGAAGAGGAGAAGGAGGAGGAGGAACAGGAAGAGGAGGAGGAGGAGGAGGAGGAGGAGGAAGAGGAGGAAGAGGGGGATATGGCAGGTGTGTGTGTGTGTGTGTGTGTGTGTGTGTGTAGGTGGTGGTGGTGGTATACGTCCCCCATCCCATTCTCCTCCTGCTCCCTCTCCTCCTCCTCCTCCTCCTCCTCCTCCTCCCCTTTCATTATTAAGGGGATGAAAATACTGGATTAGATTTCCATGACTGAAAAATATATGTATAATTTGTATTGTTGCAAGCTTCAGTCACTCACTCGGGGCTCTTCCTCCACGTATGAATAAGTCAGTGAATAGATAAAGACTCGGTAATATCCATATAATTTTTCATAATTCCATAAATTCACGTGTGTAATTAATGTCTGATTATTTAAGTAGGTAGGTAGTTGAGGCTGTTAGAGAGAGAGAGAGAGAGAGAGAGAGAGAGAGAGAGAGAGAGAGAGAGAGAGAGAGAGAGAGAGAGATAAACAACCCTTTCCTCCTTTCTTTCTTCATTCTTTTACCTACATTTCCTTACATTCCCCTCCTCTTACTCTTACCCTCTCCCTAATACCTCCCAACATCTCTCTCTCTCTCTCTCTCTCTCTCTTGCTCTTTTCTTCCCCTCCCCCACCACGTATTCTACCCCCCCTTCCCTTCCCTTATGGAGTATATTAGGCAAAATTAAATGGTAGTTTGTGACGGCCCAGAGAACAGGTGGCCATAATCCCGCTAACTTCCTACATCAAAGCCATCTTGTGTTAGGTCCAGCGGGTGTATTGATCTGCCTTCCGCCGCGAGGGTGTACTGAGTGTTGTGAGTGCTCCTGCTGTCTCTTACCTACTCGTTTCTTTGGTGTGAAGTACTCTGATAGACTCCCTGCATGCTTCACTGTCTGGTTCACTCACTCTGCCTCATTCCCTGGTTTACTCGCTTCTCTGTACACGTTCTTTTTCGTTCTTTCTGTTTTTGGTGTGGTTTTTTGTTCTCTTCGTGTGTTTTCTGGGTTGGTTTTTAGTTATGATGTCGTGTTCGGTTTTTTTTTATGGTGGGTAAGGTGTGTTGTTATCGGTAAAAGGAGTGTTTTGCTTTGGAAGATGTAATGGTGACGAATGCCTGGTTATGTATGGGACGTGAATGCAAATTGTTAATTTTTGGATTGGTGTATTGTATGTAAGGTTTGGAATACATATACACGCACACGCGCAGGCACACACACACACACACACACACACACACACACACACACACACACACACACACACACACACACACACACACACACACACACACACACACACACACACACACACACACACACACATACATACACACACACACACGGGGCACTGAAAAAAATAAGTGAAAGACGCAAACATGATATAAGAAACTAACACACTGAAACACAGGCAATCATGGAGAAGAAAACACACACACACACACACACACACACACACACACACACTCCCCAACCCACCCACCAACCCACCCACACCACACCAAAACAAACCAAAACAAACCAAACCAAACCAAAACACAACAAAACAAAAAGAATCCTACACAAGAAACACTCGAAACACTTAAGGGCACTGGAGAAACACAGGAAGCATATCACAGAAGCACTCAGGTAGCAACACAGTGTCTCGGGCGGCACCACACGACTCCCCAAGGCACTCCCAAAGAACACCTTGAATCTGCATCGGTGCCGGAGGAGCCTCTCGCCGCCTGATGGAGGAGTACCTCACCTGAGCAATATTACTCCCTCTCACCTGTAACTCATAAGATATAGGTTCATCCTTTTTTCATTTGGCTAGCGAGCGTAAGACGGAGCGAGGGTCGGGGGAGGGGAGGTGGAGGGGAGATTGGCGAGATGGAAAGATGAGACAAGGGGATGGGAGGAGGAAGATGGAGGAAGGAGAGGTGGAGGTGGAGGTGGAGGTGGAGGTACAGGGGGAGGAGATGCAGAAATACTCGTACATACGATGGAACAGAGAGAGAGAGAGAGAGAGAGAGAGAGAGAGAGAGAGAGAGAGAGAGAGAGAGAGAGAGAGACTGGAAAGAAAGACGGTAAAAGAAAGTGATGTTGTGATGAAGAATGTTATACAGAGAGAGAGAGAGAGAGAGAGAGAGAGAGAGAGAGAGAGAGAGAGAGAGAGAGAGAGAGAGAGAGAGAGAAAGAGGAAATGCAGGAATAGTTAGTAAAGCGGAATTTGAAATGAAAATAGAGAAAGTTAATATCTAGGAAAGAAAAATGATATGTTGAGTAAATGAGTAAATCACAGCAGAGAAGAATGTGTGTGTGTGTGTGTGTGTGTGTGTGTGTGTGTGTGTTTGAACAGTGTGAGTGTTTGTTTATAAATTGCATGACGGGAAAGGAAAGAAAAGAGACAAATTAATAGATGAGCAAGCTAGAGTGAGTGAATGACGGAGTAAGTGCAGGAACAAGAGAGAGAGAGAGAGAGAGAGAGAGAGAGAGAGAGAGAGAGGGAGAGGGAAGAGGAGGAGGCAAGAACCATCCATGCATTAGTGTTCTCCAGTAAACATCAGGGATCGCGCTTCTCTCCCTTACTCTCCCTGGCTCTCCCTCTCCCTCCCTCTCTCTCCTTCCCCTCCCGTGCACCTACATCGGGTTGAACTCCATATGAGATGCGGCTGCTGCTCAACATTTTCCATTTTTATCAGATTGGATCCTGCCAGCCGCTGCGGAGGATCGCCCACCACAAAGTCGGGGCTTTAACCACAATCTCGCGCGGAATACATTCAAGCAACCAACCCTGCTTATATCGACCGGGATTTTGCTGTTTGACGGTCGGAAATATGAACGAAATGAATGTCCATCATACACAGAAGCCAGCAGGAGACTGAGGAGGAGGCGGAGGTGCACTAGGGAAAGGGAAGCGTGCAGGGGAGCGAGTGAGGGCTTGTACGTGGGTTTGGAAGAGAGAGCGGAGGAGGGGGAGGGGACTGGATCACACTGCAAGGTATGGGAGTCAAAACACAGACAGGTGAGAGGAAAATATTTATGTTTGAAGTGATCCTTACCTGGCCTGTTCTCTACCTTTGCCTTTCTTCCTTACCTGCGCTGGATTTCTGTCCTTTGGTGTATCGGTGTGTATGTGTGTCCGGGTGTTGACAGTGCACCAGTGGCCAGTCATGTTTGGTGTGGTGTCTTGCCTCACTCACTCTCTCTCGTCGCGGCGCTGCACTGCTTGTCACACACGCTGGAAGTTCGTTCAGTTATTCTCGTGTATCTTTATAGCGATAAGTGGAGCGAATGTGTGATTTGATGGAACAACAACAACAGTAACGGCAATAATGGTAACAACAACAACAAAACAACAAAGACTGCAACTGTAACAATAACAACAACAGTAACAATAATAATAACAACGAATCATCATCATCATCATCAACGCAACGATTAAGTTACTGACAAACTAATTGACTAAACAACAACAGCAGAAAGAATAAGAACAACAAAAAAAGGACAACAACAACAACAACAACAACAACAACAACAACAACAACAACAACAACAACAACAACAACACAACAACTACTACTACTACTACTACTACTACTACTACTACTACTACTACTACTACTACTACTACTACTACTACTACTACTTACTACTACTACTACTACTACTACTACTACTACTACTACTACTATTACTACTAATACTACTACTACTACTACTACTACTACTACTACTTCTTCTTCTAAACAAAATAGCAAAATGTTACAGAACAACTACAAAAAAAAGAAAAAAAAAAGAAATCCTGCAGATGCACACACACACACACACACACACACACACACACACACACACACACACACACACACACACACACACACACACACACACACACACACACACACTACTTACACCTTTCTAACATGTCGGTGAAGTTGTGACAAAATGGTTGACACTGACAACTAACGTGTAGAACCAGTTAGTAAGATGGTAAGATAAGAAGCAATGACTTCACCATGTACTGTATCTTGTTCTTTGGGAATCAGGGAGTTTTGAAGCATCGCACGGAAACTATTGCTGACTCTTCTAGTGATTCATTTGGGTCACTTCTATGTGTGGAGTGTGAGGCCTTGTTTAGGTGTTAATGTAATGCTTGGCGGGACAGGCGGCACTGGAGCGCGGAGTGATGGCGATGCTTCCTCCTGCTTGTTCCTTGTTTCACATCATCGTGTCCACATTATTCACGGTGTTTGAGCTTCGAAATGTTTTAGTGCTTGTTGCTAACCAGGGAGGCAATGGTTCTGTTTCCTGCTTCCTCAACATTCCCTTCCTCTGCCTCAATCATTACATTTTTAACCCCTTCAGTGTCATG
>NC_059296.1:27268868-27273868 GCF_017591435.1 Portunus trituberculatus | reverse complement strand
GTGCTCTTGGAGACCCCTCGGACCCCAAAGCACCCATGGTTCCACTTTACTTCTTCTTCTTCTTCTTCTTCTTCTTCTTCTTCTTCTTCTTCTTATTATTATTATTATTATTATTATTATTATTATTATTATTATTATTGTTATTATTATCATCATCATCATCCTCGTTATCGTCATTATTATTCTTATTATTATTATCATCATATTTATTACCATCATTATTATTGAACGATAACTCAACCTTTTTCAACATGGATATTGGTTGGTTTATATATATATATATATATATATATATATATATATATATATATATATATATATATATATATATATATATATATATATATATATATATATATATATATATATATATATATATATATATATATATATATATATATATATATATATATATATATATATATATATATATATATATATATATATATATGTAGAAAGTCTTGAGCTTCCTTTCTTGCCAGTCACGATCAAAAATAGCGACAGATGAGGAGAAATCTTCGCCTTTACTACACACTCCACGTTTTTCTTCCTTCCTTTACGTAAGCTAAACTCTCTCAAACACCTTTATGTACCCTTGGCGATTGTTACCAGATGTTGGTGCTTGTGCTTCCTTTGCATTCATTTGTGTTAGTATTCCTCCTTCTATTCCTCCTCCTCCTCCTCTTCCTCGTCCTCCTCGTCCTCCTCGTCCTCCTCCTCCTCCTCCTCCTCCTCCTCCTCCTCCTCCTCCTCCTCCTCCTCCTCCTCCTCCTCCTCCTCCTCCTCCTCCTCCTCCTCCTGTCTCTATCACTGGTAGTTAAGAAATAGTCACAACAAACAGCCTAGTAAGGGCCTCATGGTCTGTTGCTGTTTGTCTTCCTTTGTATATTCCTCCTGCTCTTCCTCCTCCTCCTCCTCCTCCTCCTCCTCCTCCATTTCTCTACAGCTCCTCCCACCTCGCGTCTTTGTTACGTCAACCCTAATTCCTGTCCGTAAATTGAGCTCAGGATTAACTTTTGTAATCTAGTGACTGTCTTGTAAACCCGCGGCCACGTAACTCGCCCTCGCTGCGTTTGGCGGGGCGTGCCGGCTGCCGAGGTGCTGAGTGCTGAGTGGTGAGGGTGTTCGTGGCCATAGTGCTGCTGCTTGTGTGGGTGAGGAATGAGAGTATGGGTTAGGAAGTGTTGTAAGGATGTATAGTAATGTTACTTTCAGACACACACACACACACACACACACACACACACACACACACACACACACACACACACACACACACACACACACACACACACACACACACACACACACACACACACAATTGTTTCTGTATCCATCTATCTATATATTTATCTACCTTTCTGTTTGCCTATCTCTCTATTTACCCATCTATACACATATTTAACTATCTATCTGTCTATCTATCTATCTGCTTGCCTGTCTGTCTGTTTTCTTTCTTTCTTTCTTTCTTTTTGTCTTTCTGTCTGTCTGTCGATGGTATAGTCGATAAGATGGTGAGCGTGGGATCGGGCAGACGTCCATGCATAGGTTCGAATCCCACCATGTATCGCCTTGATACTTTGCCATTTGTCGAGTGGGTTAAAGTTACCTACATGTCACCATGACACTCAGGATCTAGGTGGTTACACTAAAGATGAGCTTGGGTGGTGATGTGGGCCTTAATATGGGTACCACTATAAATAAAATTGCCTGCACAACTAATGGGTGGAAACTGAACAGCGCTTCCAATACTCTTCAAGTCACCTACAGGCGCTATAGGCCAGGGCATGTAAAAAAGTCTATCTAATTATCTGTTTGTCTTTCTTTCTTTCTGTCTGTCTATCTGTCTATCTATCTATCTATCTATTTACCTGTTTATGTGTCTGTCTGTCTATCTATTTATCTGTGTATCTGTTTATCTGTCTATCTATTTACCTGTTTATCTGTCTGTCTGTCTATCTTTTACCTGTCTGTGTATCTGTCTATCTGTCTATCTATTTACCTGTCTGTCTGTATGCTTGTCTGTCTTTCTGTTCTTCTGTCCGTCTATCTGCCTATCTGTCTGCTTGTCTGTTTTTTGTCATCTTTTTTCTTTTCTTTTCATTTTCTCATCTCTTCTCTCCTCTCCTCTCCTCTCCTCTCTCTCTCTCTCCTCTCTCTCTCTCTCTCTCTCTCTCTCTCTCTCTCTCTCTCTCTCTCTCTCTCTCTCTCTCTCTCTCTCTCTCCTGGGGGTAAATCCTTAAAAGAAGTGGCGTATGTATAATTCATCGACATTATACTTATGAAAAATGGCAGCATATTTACGTATCGCAGTTTGAGAAGGTGTTGTGTTTAGGAGAAAGTGTGTACTCGGGAGAGAGAGAGAGAGAGAGAGAGAGAGAGAGAGAGAGAGAGAGAGAGAGAGAGAGAGAGAGAGAGAGAGAGAGAGAGAGAGAACTTACTTACTCACTCATGACCTCAATGATAAGAGTATTCAGAAACGCTTTGCTCTCTCTCCACAACTGTTTTCCAAGGCCACAGAGATGATCAGCGGTGGTTATGAGCAGTGTTTCTCCAGTTGAAGCCTTCAGTACCATGACGCGTTTCCGTATTCATTCTGCTTCCTATTTGGTGATTTTCTACAGCTTCAGTTACTTCTGTGAGGGATTCAAATAGTGAAGACTTTGTGCCATTAATTTTCTGAACTCCATAGACCCATCCCAGTGTCAATGAAATGGTCTAATCACACCCAAAACGCAATATGTTAAGAATGCGTTTCAGTACTGAAGGGGTTAATAATATAGAGAAATCTTGTTACTCTGCCTCTTGATCTGTAAAAACACTTCTAAAAACTCTTGTCAATTTAGATCAAGCCTTTTGAAATAGAGGTGAAGCACAGCAGTGTTTAAGAATGCGAGCCTAAGAACCCACTGCGAAAATGAACATGAAAAAATTGCGATGGTAGAATTAAGACAACAAAACCATCTACTCAACTTTTTACGTGCATGTCTAAAGAGAAGGAAAAAAAAAAAAAAATCTCACTCACGCCTTAGGAATTGTGGAACCTGTCTATGCACGTGTGAAAATTGTCCTGAAAAATGTCCGTGTACTTGCTTGATGGTGTGTTGTTCGTGTTCTTGATGTTGTTGTCTGTAGGAAAATTGTGAAAACTGTCTTTGCTCCGTGTACTTGATGTGTTGTTCGTGTTCTTGATGTTGTTGTCTGTAGGAAAATTGTGAAAACTGTCTATGCACGTGTGAAAAATTGTCCTTGTTCTTGATTTTGTGGTGTTTGTGTTCTTGATGGTGTTGTTTGTGTACTTTTTATTGTTGTTTGTGTTCTTAGTGGTGTTGTTTGTGTTTGTAATGCTGCTGTTACTGTCTTTACGGCTCTGCTTTCTCTCATTTTTCCTTTTCCTTTCCTCTTTACTGTCTTCATTTCTCTCTTCTCTTCTTTTCCATTCTCCCTGTTTTGTTTCTCTTTTCTTTTTCTCTTTTACTTATCTTTCCTTTTCTCTATTTCTCTTTTTATTGCTTTCTTTATCTATACGGCTCTCCTTTTTCTCTCTTTTCCTTTTTCTTCTCTTCTTTTTCCCTTTCTCTCATCTCTCTGTTGTCTATCTTTCTTTTTTCTTTTTCTTATCTTTTCTTTTCTCTATTCCTCTTTTTATTGCGTTTTTTTTTTATCTTATCGGTGTGTTTCTCTCTCTTCTCCGTTTTTCTTATCTTTATTATCTCTTTCTCACTTTTTCTCTCCTCTCCTTTTCTTCTCTCTCTCTCTCTCCTGTCTATCATTCACTTCTTTTTCCCGCATCTCTTGTCTCTCCTGTTTATTCCTCCTCTTTTTTCTTTTTCCTTATCTTCTCTATCTCTTTCTCTCTCCTGTACTTTTATTTTTTCTTCCTTTGTCTTTTTCTCTCTTCTTTTTCCTCCTTTCGTTTGTCCTCTGTTTATTTTTCTCTTCTGTTCTCCTTTTCTTGTCTCTGTGTCTGTATTTCTCTCTCTTCTCTCTTCCTTCTCTTTTTCTCCTGTCTTTCTCTCTGGGTTCTTTTCTCTTTTTTTCTCTCTATTTCTCTCTTTTATCATCTTTTTGTTCTCTTCTCTATCTGTTTTATTTCTCTTTCTTCTCCTATTTTCCTCTTCCCTGTCTTTCTATCTTCATTTCTCTCTCTCTCTCTCTCTCTCTCTCTCTCTCTCTCTCTCTCTCTCTCTCTCTCTCTCTCTCTCTCTCTCTCTCTCTCTCTCTCTCTCTCTCTCTCTCTCTCTTCTCTCTCTACTTCTCTCCTCTTTCCAATCGTTTCTCATTCTACGTTCAAATATTTACCACATTTTCTGCTCTTGCTCCTCCTTTGTGTTCGTTTCCTTTTACTCACAAATCGGTCTATTTTCGTTAAGTTTTGTGGATTTGTGTCACTGTTTGGGTCTTTTTTCTCTTCTATTAGTGCTCTTGTGTGTGTGTGTGTGTGTGTGTGTGTGTGTGTGTGTGTGTGTGTGTGTGTGTGTGTGTGTGTGTGTGTGTGTGTGTGTGTGTGTGTGTGTGTGTGTGTTAGGGGTGAATAAGAATGTACCTGGCAAAATAAAACTTCAAAATATGCAAGTAAAAAGAGAAAAATGAGAGAGAGAGAGAGAGAGAGAGAGAGAGAGAGAGAGAGAGAGAGAGAGACATGATGGAGTGGAGAGGAGATGGTGAAGTAAAAGAAGAGAGAGAGAGGAGTGAGAGAGAGAGAGAGAGAGAGAGAGAGAGAGAGAGAGAGAGAGAGAGAGAGAGAGAGAGAGAGAGAGAGAGAGAAAGTTGAAGTAATAAGTCCTTTCCAATTTCCTGTGAGCTCCCTGGTCTCTTCTCTTCCCCTCCTCTCTCCCTCTCTTCCCCCTTCCATTCCCTCTTCATCCCTCTCCCCTCTTCCTTCTCTTCTTCCTCTATCCTGTCAAGTCTTTCTTTGCCTTCCTTCTTTATTTCCTTCCTTCCTTTCACATTCCACTCTAGAACTGATGTAAGAGAGAGAGAGAGAGAGAGAGAGAGAG